>NC_140378.1:19470000-19662500 GCF_054491055.1 Hypomesus nipponensis
CTCTAACCTAGCGTCTCCAGAGTTAAACCCTCACAGCCTAACAGCCACACACACACACACAGGCCTGAACCAACACCAGTCCTCTTTGCTCCGTTGTGTGTGTCCCCCCCCCCCCCACCCGCCCCAGCGCCTAGCGAGGGTCTGAAGGGCCGTGTGGAGGGGGGAATAGGAACACCTTGAATAAACGGGGGTAGATTTGTAGCATTTGGCCCCTTCGCCAGTTCTTAATCGCTGAAAAACAATCTACCCAAGTGTCCACTGGCCAGCTCCTCGTAAAAAGCCTGTACTCACTGGCTGCGTACAATACAGGTCAGAGCTGTCCTGGTTCTCCATGTCCACTAAACCCTCCCTCTGCCCTCTCTACGTAGTCCCATTAACACCCGTAATTATCCAAATCCATCATTCTAGGGGTAAAGGAACACTGCCTCTTTAATTCAATTTAAAAGGATAAATTTCAGACTCACATTCACTTCAGGCTCGGACGCCCGCCCCGTTCTCCCCCCTGGCTTGGCTGGTTGCTATGGGTGGAGGCCCCCTGGGGTTAAGGCTGAGGGTAAAGGCTGGATGTGAGGCTGAGGGTTAAGGCTGGATGTGAGGCTGGATGTGAGGCTGAGGGTTAAGGCTGGATGTGAGGCTGGATGTGAGGCTGAGGGTTAAGGCTGGATGTGAGGCTGGATGTGAGGCTGAGGGTTAAGGCTGGATGTGAGGCTGGATGTGAGGCTGAGGGTTAAGACTGGATGTGAGGCTGGATGTGAGGCTGAGGGTTAAGGCTGGATGTGAGGCTGCTTGGCAGAGAGGGTCAGATCCACAGTGTTACTCCCTCAGCTGGTGGTGAGCAGCAGGTCTGGATCCTAGTCACACACACACACACACACACACACACACACACCATCGCTCACGCTAGCACGCAGACACATATCCCCTACACTTTCCCTCTCTCTCTACACTCACACACACACACACTCACTCACACGGGCCCCTCTCCCAGTACCAGCCATGCTCACCGGGGCTTGGCTAATCCTGTCACATCGGGCCAAGCAGGCCAGGCTGAGGGTTTAACAGCGGCGCACCTCCACACTTCCCCACCACCTCCTCTCCCTCCCTCCCTCCTCCACCACCCCTCCTCCACCTCCTCTCCCTCCTTCCCTCCTCCACCACCCCTCTTCCACCTCCTCTCCCTCCCTCCCTCCTCCACCACCCCTCCTCCACCTCCTCTCCCTCCCTCCTCCACCTCCTCTCCCTCCCTCCTCCACCACTCCTCCCTCCCTCCTCTCCTCACTTCCCAGGGTCGGGGTGGCCTGTTCAGGCATGCGAGCAGAGACTGTGGACAGTCCAATCCCCCCCCTTCCCTCTCCCTGCTCTCTCTTCCCCTCCCTCTCTGCCTATAGCTCCCGCTCCCATTCTCTCTGTCCATAGCTCTCTTCCCCTCTCTCTCAGTCTATAGCTCTCTTCCCCTCTCTCTCTCTGCCTGCCTATCTACCTATCCACCCTCCCTCTGTCTCTCCCCCCCCCCCCCCTGTTCTAAACAGACTAACAGCAGAGTTGATCCCAGAGCAGCCACTGCAGGAACACACTGATCACTGCTGCTTCACTCGAGCCAGAAAGGCCCCCAATAGCAGCAAGTGCAGCCCTGCGAGGGTCAGCCCTGCAGCCCTGTGAGGGTCAGCCCTGCAGCCCTACGAGGGTCAGCCCTGCAGTCCTGCGAGGGTCAGCCCTGCAGCCCTGCGAGGGTCAGCCCTGCGAGGGTCAGCCCTGCAGCCCTGCGAGGGTCAGCCCTGCAGCCCTGCGAGGGTCAGCCCTGCAGCCCTGCGAGGGTCAGCCCTGCAGCGGTCAGCCCTAAGAGGGTCAGCCCTGTGGGCTCATGCAAACGTTATATTTGAGTCTGGGGTATAAAAGTTCATCTATATCAAGATGGTGTCTGTGCTCATCATGTACCCTGACAGGATATTCCTGTGCAACACATCAAACGTTCGCAGGATCGAGTTACAACAATGTTTTACACATTTTAAAAATATCATCAAGTATTTCACCAGGGCGCTAGTGATGTGTGGTTTGGCAGGTGTGAGTTCATTCTAAAGCATGATGGACTGTTTCAAAGGAACACGACCAAGATGAGTAGTGTAGGCAAACACTGACACGAGGCCAAGCGGCCTGAGAACGTCCTCTAAACGCTATGGAGACAGCTTCGTTAATGTTGGCTCCCCCTTGTCTGATTATTCAGTGTGAGGGTAAATTGCCCCCATTTCCACAGTATACACATCATCCCACCCCCACCATGCCGCCTTTAAACACACACACACACACACACCCACAGACACACACACACACACACACCCACACCGCGTTCCCTTTAAATTTCCCAGACACTCATTGTTTGGCCATTTGAGACAGACTCTGGGAGAGTTTCAAATGATTTTAGCCATGATTTAATTTAGTTTGTTAAGGGGTGATGTCAGCACAATAGAGAAGCAGCCTTTAAATCCACCACATTCACCCAAAATGCCCAGATGAGATAATCAGTGGTGACGTCTACGAAAACACTTATTATATTTGCCCATCGCCTGGCTGAAGCTGTTTAAACTCATCAGCGTTATTCCCTTACTTTTCTCTGGGAAAGAAGGAAAAAAAACAAGCCCAACTTATAGTCAATACTGTCCTCCCCTTTAGAGAGCCAGAAAAACACGGCTGTAACAATAGATTAGTTTATCGCAGAGGATGAGAGAAAGGCTGTTATTGCTGCGTGACAACTCAATACTCGCTAGTAACACCCAATACTAATTTAACAAAACTAGTCATGGCTTTGAACTGCACGCACGCACGCCCTGATCTGATCCTGGCAGAACCAGTCCAGTGTCGTACCGATTCCAGAAAAATACAATCTGGTGTAAACCGGAATAACCAACCAGTCCTCTTCATCAGAACTAGTGCAACAGGCCATTTTTTTTACTTGCCAAGATGGCGGGAGGACAAGTTCTCTGTTCACCCATAAGCTTGTAATTCCCATAAAAGGCTTGAGCTCGACAACTCAGCAGAGGAGATAAGAAATGGATCAAGCTGAGCCGTTCTCATGGCTTCTTAGATGTTAAACCTGAGCTTCTTTTACACTCGGTGCACTGGCAGGCCACGTCAGCTTCGACTAGTGCTGAGGTATCCCACATGATTAGTGGTCTGGAGTGCAGGCAGGGAAGGCACAGGTACTCACCCTGTTGGCAGGGAAACCGAGGTGGGGTCCTGTGGCCATGGGCAACACCAGCCCTCCACACACGACAACACAGTGACCAGGGCTGTTTACCACGAGACCAAAGAGCCATCTAACTCACAGCTCCTGCTCTTACCGAGCCGTGGAGCTCAACCAGCTCCTCTGAGCCGTTTCTCACGACAAAACATCGGACAGAAAGTGTGAATTTGGTTCTTAGTGTTTGGCTGCAGTGTATGTTCCCTGGGCCTAGCTTGGGTCTAGCTGTGTATTCTGTAGTTACTAGGGGTGGAGTGAGGACGGTGTGTACCGTATTCTGTGGTTACTAGGGGTGGAGTGTGTGGTTACTAGGGGTGGAGTGTGAGGGGAGTATTCAGACAGCCTGCAGTAACTCACTGAGGCAGGATATCCTTCTGGACTATGAGCGGCCCTATGAGTGGCCTGCACCTGTTATTAAAGAGGCTAATCTAGCCAACGCGTCAATGTTTTAACACTTTTATTCCTCATTAATAAAAGAGTGCCCAGGGGGTGCCGCTACAGGTTGATTTAATTTAGTTTGTATTTTTAGGTTTTCTGTCTTTGCTAATTCAACAGTCTCCCCACACTCCATTAGTGTAAAAAAAACAAAAAACAAAACAAAAACCTTGTGAATTATTGACTTTATTAAAGAATTATAACTGAGCCTGAGTCTTCGCCTGCATGTGCATTTATATATATATTTTTCTATTTTCCTGTCAAAGGGATGCCCAGAGGCATGTGTCTTATGCATTAAATACAGGCTAGCATGTGCAAAGCCTTCTTTCGCTCAAATCATTGACATGACAGAGGATGTGTGGCTCATTGGCGTGTTGAGTTATTGAACTCCGCTCTGTGTTGGGAGCTTGCCTGCTCTGCTGGTGTTGGAGCGGTACTCTGACCTGTTGTCCAGGGATACCAAGAACCCTCAGGCTGAATCCCGTCGCTCAATACAACAACAGGAACGTCATCCGCTGCCCTGGCCTGGACTGGCGTTCCACCGCGCGTAAGGACGACGGTGAAACGAAAACGAGAGCTCGTCGTCTTGGGAGGAGGAGGATGAAGGGGAACAGAGGGGCCAGAACAGAGTGAGAGAGATTTTTGAGAAAGGAAATAAAAAACACTGAAATCCCCTTTGAGGATGTGTGCTGGGTTTGCTGTCCTCGCTTAGGAGTCCTCATGTGATGACGCTCCCTGGTCCATCACCATCCTGCTGAATGAAGGTTGCTGAGAAAAACAGAAAGATGCAAAGCTACACGGGAGAGGCGGAGAGGAAGGGGGGGGGGGGACTTAAAGGACGTGATTTATCTGGGCTTGATTGCGTGTTAATGGAGGTTATGTGTATTAAGTGGAATCTAATTGGAACAGACACTGGCAGTCTGACAGATCGACATGATGCAGATGGATTGACAGAGAGAGAGAGAGAGGGAGAGAGAGAGGGATAGAGAGGGAGAGGGGGAGGTTGAGGAGGGAGAGAAAATGGGAGGGAGAGAGAAAGAGAAAAGGGAGGGGAAGAAAAGAAAACAAACATACCAGAGGAGAGAGAGAGAGAGAGAGAGAGAGAGAGAGACAGAGAGAGAGAGAGAGAGTCCTACCTACAGTACAAACCAAACTGTAAAAAAGAAAATCCCGGACTTCCATCAGGGCTGTTGAAGCGCACTACATAAAGAGTCTGAAGGGTCTTGTGAACAGAAAGGACTAGAGAAGCACCCCCAAACAAGGACAAAGAGTTCCACGTCTCCCTGCCCACGAGGATGTGTGCTCCCCTCGTGTGAGAGCAGGGGACAGGGCACGTGTCCAGGACTGGGACTGACTGACTGACTGACAGCCCTGCTGGAGCCCTCTGCAACACAAGGCCCCAGTTGCCACAAACATTCACTTCTGCTTTATTGGAAACAAGGAAAAAATACCCTCTCCTAAAAAAAAAAAAGAAAAAAAGAAAAACCCATGTGAGGGTAGGCAGCTGCTGGAACATATCTCACCTCAGAAGAGAGCAACTGTGAGCTGGAACCCTTGGCTTGGCTTGACAGGTGACAACTGGTCTGAAGGCTCTCTGGTCTGAACGCTCTCTCTCCACCCAATCTGAGGCCATTTTCTGAGGGAACTGAACGGCCTCTTTAAATGTTACCAAAAAAAAAAAAAAAAAAAACTGGAGTAGAAAGCCCACCTGTTTAGGTCGAACAACTGGCCGAGCAACGTCTATAACTAGAAACTGCAGAGGACAGGAATACAGGACTTTATAGTTCACAGAAACAACACAACATACTTCAATCTGTTTCATTTGGTATGTGGATCTGATGCAAAGTGGACCTGTACCCAGGGCCCAATGACGTGGCCTGTTTAAGCCTCCAAGTAGGGCTGGCTGGATTGGCCTGAAATCCTGAAATGTCCCCAGAGTCGAACTGACAGTCAAACTGTCATTATTTAAATCTGGGTTGAAAATCTCGTCCTTGGGATGGGTCAGTCTCGACACTGGCTGGCCAAAATGAAGGACTCGGCCTGGGATGACAGATAATGTTAACTTAATGCTCACTGGAGTCTGTTCAAATAAAAAGAGATGAATTGAAGTAAAAGTACATACTTGTGGAGGGAGAGAGAGGTAGAGAGGGGGGGGGAGAGAGAGAGAGAGAGAGAGAGAGAGAGAGAGAGAGAGAGAGAGAGAGAGAGAGAGAGAGAAAGTGGCCATTGTTTCATGGTGGGTTACTGGATACAGCAGTACTTGAAACTTCACTCATCAACACAAAATGCTCAAATTGTTGTAGACATGATCCCGTCACAGGGCTGAGACAGTGGAGCTGCTCTGCCTGCCACTGATGTGATCCATGCTGACTGTTACACTAATGGCATTAATAAGGACTAAATTACTATTTTGAAACACTGAATGTTTATTCTCTTCATCTGGCTAACATTATCTTCTCACTCTTTCTACAAGAAAGAAAATATTGTGTGTATGTGGAATGCTGATGTTATTTTTGTAAAAAAAATAAAAATTCACCAAAAAATTAAAATAAACCTTCAAATGTTTCCTCTATTTCTTGCATTATGATTGAGATGTTACCTGATGGAGAACAGTCCAGCCAATCCAAAAGTCCCCAACCACAAGAATTATTTCTATAAATGTAGGTTTAAACTTTGTGCTAATGACTGCTGATCATACTCTAACATGAGCAGTTCCCTTGAGCAGCTCAATGGTGTGTTGCAATATACAATGCAAACAACCAATCACATTACAACATGGCCAACAGCTCTGAGTAATCAAAACGTACAACATTGTTATTCACATACTGTTTCTCCAACTTGTTTATTTAAAAAATAGGTGAGTTTGTGTAATTTCGGGCCACCAGACGGGTGCGTGTGCGCGCACTGATCATGTTTAGCTTCTAACATTGAAAAGAACGACACTCTCTGATCAAGGACATGAATTGCTCATTGATTTTTAGGGGGGCCAGCTTAACTATCCATTCCAATTGATTTTGAGCTTTGCAGGGTGGTTTTAATGCATCCTTGGTGTGTCATCACCGACGGCTGCTGGATCTGCCCTCAACGGGGAGGAATGCATGTGTGCACACAGCCTCGTCAGGAACACTGAAAACGCTTCTTTCTTCCTACCTCCGTTTCTGAGCTCACTCCCGGATATGTGAGTCGTAAAATCTACAATTGTACTTTACTCTGTTGTTGAAGAAAATGTGCCAGTATTCCACCTCACAAAACCTTACTCACCACTGATATGAGTGATACGTACACCTATACTTTAGACCTGGTGTACCTGAGGCCTTGGTAAATGATCTATTTTTGGATGAAAGTCGCGATATCCTCTGTTTTTATAACCAGATTACACCATGAGATTAGAGGCCAGGCCAATTGGGGTGAACAGAAAGTATTTTTAAGGTTTCATTTCCTCCACCACCACTAACCCCAACACCACCAATTCACCATGTACCCTAACACCACTTATTCACCGTGTTCAACACCAGAAATTTAGAGAAACCTGAATCCCCATGAGCACACAAACTAGCTAGCATATCATCAGAAACACGGCCAAGCTAAAACATGGGATATTTTAAACCAAGCCCATTCCTATCCAATTTCCTTCTAAGACCAGAAAACTGATGCTCACAAATTAGAATCCCATGACTTAGGTATGACAGGCACAGTCTCATAATTGATACCAACCAACGATTAACAATTCATATCAACGATTAATAATCAATGGTTCTGTGAGGTAAGAGATAATGTCAAAGCAATGTGATCCAAAAGCCAGCCTAAATGTCATCTGTCATGTAGAAAGTCGTTAAAAAAGGGGCTCGTTTTTCCTGTGCAGGGCTCTAGTTTCAGGGGAGAAGGATAGCCGTTCTCTAGCAAGGCGTTGCATTTACCTATGATATCATCTGCTTCTCAGCATGAGGCTCAATCGCTTCCCCTTTTCTCCCATTCACAGCTTTTCTCCAACCGAGAGCCTGTGTGGAAACTGTCTGCTATTCAGGGAAAAGAGGCTGAATAAAGCACACTTTACCCGTTCTTGTAAAAACCAGAAACACACAACCCAGCTTAATTAATGTTTTACAAGTACTTCTGTCTCCTTATTCAGGAGAAAACCCTCTATCAAAGCCAGCAGGTTCAGATTACGTACACTAATTGAAATTCTGAATTTCTGAGCCAGCTTCTTCTCTCTCTCTCTCTCTCTCTCTCTCTCTCTCTCTCTCTCTCTCTCTCTCTCCCTCTCTCTCTCTCTCTCTCTCTCTCTCTCTCCCTCTCTCTCTCTCTCTCTCTCTCTCCTTCCCTCAGCACACAATAAAGCCAGCGTTTTGTAGTCCACAAATGACACCAGATCATCAAAGTAATGTGAGCTTTTCTGTTTCTCTCTGTATTCTCATGTTCTGCTAGTGGGTTCATGACAGCTTAATAAAGCAGTAAATGCTTGGGGAAGCCTGCAAGCTTCTAAGTTACTGTGTGTTTCTGTGGCATTATGTGTGTGTTACTGTGTGCAAGTGTAAGTGTGTGGGTGTGTGTGTGTGTGTGTGCATGCCTGCATGTGTGTGTTCTATACTTCCATTAACAGTCTCATAGCAAACCCTTTCATCCAATCCCCACTGAAGATCCTTTTCAATGAACTAAAAAACATTATTAAACAAACATTTACCTGAACTAGAACCGTGCCAAAAATGTCTCCTGTTGTTTTACTGGTTTCCAAGCGCTAACAGTTAGGGTTGGGGCCTAACCAGTCAGTTTGACATCCCATCCCTGAGTGGATGTGGTCCCTGTGCAGATGAATCGAGCCTGTTGACAGCCCCTGGGTGGTTGTGTGTGAGTGTGTGAGTGTGAGTGTGTGAGTGTGTGTGTGGAGGGTAGACAGCCAAGGTGGTTGTGTGTGTGTGTGTGTGTGTGTGTGTGTGTGTGTGTGTGTGTGTGTGTGTGTGTGTGTGTGTGTGTGTGTGTGTGTGTGTGTGTGTGTGTGTGTGTGTGTGGAGGGTAGACAGCCAAGGTGGGTGTGTGTGTGTGTGTGTGTGTGGCGGGTAGACAGGCAAGGTGGTTGTGTGTGTGAGTGTGTGTGTGTGTGGAGGGTAGACAAGCAGGGTGGTTGTGTGTGTGTGTGTGTGTGTAGACAGGCTGTGTGAACAGCTGCAGCAGGGTCTGGGGTCAGGACACCATCCAGCAGAAGAGAGTAAAACCAAGCAGGAGACAGTAAACACACACACACACACACACACACAGTGATGACAGAGACAGAGTCTAACACCAGCGAGGATGTGACCTGACAATGATGACAACCAATGGTTCCTTCAGACCACACATGGGGAACACAGGCTCGCATGACGTCCATGTTCAGTATAACTCTCGTGTGTGGCTCCAAATGTATAACCCTCCTGTAATACTCCTGTGACAGTGAAAGCCACACTGACCTGTGACTTCGATGACGTCATCTGTCATCCAGATATGGAAAAAGCAGTCTCTTTGTGAGTTTATCTTCGTTATTTATCTACTGAGGTGTATTGATGTCAGGACAATTATATAAATAATTGGGTTACAATGGCACACAACCGCGTCATGGAAAAGTTTCAAACCCTTTGTTCCTGGTTACTCTCAGTATGAAAAAAATCTCTCTTTTATATTTACCTAAAGCCTCTCTCTTAACTTTATTAGTTTGTTCTGCTACCAAGGGGCTTTATCACTTGCCTTCTTTTCCCAAGGTCACTTTCTGCCGTGTCAGTTGGAATATTTGCTTATGGGACTTTTCAGGTCACTTCTATTATATTTTAATCAAATACTTTTTGATAAGGGATGTAAAAGTTCTATAAAACGAACATCATAAATGGAAGAGGTGTATGTGAAATAAGGACGAAAGATCAACGGCTGACGTTTCTTTATCTTTGGGTATTTGCAACTTGCTCACTCCCTTTTCCCACCCCACTCATTCCAACCAACCAACCCTCTCTCTCTCTCTCTCTCTCCCTCCCTCCCTCCCCCTCTCCCTCTCTCAACCTGTCTCCCTCTCTGATAAAATGTGGACCTGTGTGGACCTGGTTAGATTTACTCCGATGCCATCCCTGTGTGGGTAGGGAGCGTGTGAGCGAGCTCTTGTTTCATAGCCAAGTGCCTCCTCTGGTATCTCTCTAGCACTATAATCACTTAACAAAGACTTGGGCATTTGCACAAATTAAAACATCAATAATGCACAAGTGCTTTTTAGCATCAGCCATGGACGCCCCACATTGGGATGAAATACTCCCCCCCTCTTTCCTCCCCCAAAAAAATATTTTAAAAAAAGAGGAGAGGAGAAAATAAGTAGAATATGCTCAGTCTGGCGTGGAGAAAAACGAAAAGGGAAAACCAAGCATTATGGGATGTGTTTTGTATTTGTGGTCAGCATGGTGGAGGGGGGTGTTGCCAGGTGATGGGATGCGTAGATGTGGTGTGCGTTTGAGGTAGACGGGGTGTAAAGTAACTGGAGGGAGGGGGTCGGGGGTTCAGGGATGTTTTAGAGTTAATAGGCGACTAAGTGGTGGTGTTGGTGGTGGTACACGTATGTAAACCAGCCTGGATAGGCCACGCCCCCTGGCGTGGAGGCCTTACGTAATCAACATCACCGCTGCACGCCCCCGCGTTTACGACCTGTGGTCGCCATGGCGGCAAATGCCACGGCCCTCATCCCAGACGGCCTGTTGGCGCTGTCGCTACGGCTACGGCCGTCTCAGCCCGCTCCTTCATTTACAGACATGAAAACAACCAGACGTCTCCTAATAGACGGCATGGGACACTAAACACACACACACACACACACACAGACACACACACAGACACACACACACACACACACACACACACACACAGACACACACACAGACACACACACACACAGACACACACACACAGACACACACACACACACACACGTAGACTCGGCCCCTAGAATCAGTTGGATTGGAAAAGGCACTCTGGCACCTCTTGGAAGAGTGACTGTCGACACCAGCATACAGCGACATACAACAGGCAAAGCTAGCAAACAATAGGATGAAAGTATCACTGAACAGGATTATTCTTTTCCTTATTAAGATCTGCTTTTTTTTTTTTTTTTTTGTAAAACACGAATGCTTGAACACTATTTCGCATGTTTTTGGGGAGGTCTCTCATGCAGACTGGAAAGAAACATTTCCTCAAACGAAGGCAGTACAGCAGCACAGCTGAGGACAAGGAGAGCACACACTGTACTCACTCCTGCCTCAAACTGAAATTAAGGAATAAAATAGAAAATATATATATATGTTTTTTAGGCATTTGTAGGCATTATCAGACACTATCTCAGCTGCATCTCACAGCAGCCCCAAATAAAGAATAAAGACACCTATTCAGTCCTCTCTTTTACACTGTACAACTACAGAATGATTTTTTTAAACCCTTTTAAAACCTTACTTTCCTAAATGTCTCTTTTCTGCTTCTCTTTTCCCTCTCAGTTTGCCCGACAAACAATCCCCTTGTTAGCAAACTGTTAAGACAGCTGCTTGGTATACAAATTGCGCTCGACCAAGCGAATTTGTTTTGCTAGGGTGACCTGTTTAATCATCTCATTTTCTTTGGCGGACATTTATTCATCTGGTTTCCACGGTTACGGAGAACATTAAGGGGGGGCACAGTAATAAGGCTGGAGAGTCAAACAGGTAATAAAAAAATTAACGCCATTTTCCGACGGGCGAGGACAGTGGGTGAAATGAATCAGGGGAGGAGGGATAGGAACAGCCGAGGTGGAGGGCGGGGGCTTCAATATTGTCCAAACAATAAGCCCCTACTGGTTATGTTCCTCTGAACATCAGCTGGCACCATTGTGGACTTGACACTCAGCATACACCAGGAAGCTAAAGGCTGCCATGTTTTCTAGGCACGCTGAGATTACATATCAGGACAATTAAAAGTTACCTGATGATAGTTATTAACTTTGTTCCCTTTTATTTCTTCTTTTCCCCCCCCCCCCCAATGTTCTCTTCTGTGCTGTAGGATGGGGGGAGATGCCAATGTGTCCATAACACGCTGGCAACAACATGACGTTTATGAGGCCTGGTGAGAAATGTTTCATAGGGTTCTCAAGTCCTATCACGTTGTCTAATATCCTCCCAATAACAGCTGAGGAACACAAGATGGCATTTACTGCACACTTTCAGTTTCCACACAGGGACGAGAAAAAAAAAAAAAAAGATTCAAACAACTGACACGTCTTCAGAAAACAATAGTTCATAGCTGTTTCTTCCCTTTGAGACTGTGGAAAACAAATGACCACGCCACCATTGGACGGAACTACTTCCAGCCAAATATAGAAAATTCCAGTACAATAGGGAGAACAGGTGGTGAGGTCCCTTCAAAAGCCACGAGGCTTGAGAGCCGTGTAGCAGTGGAAGGCCTAATAAGGCTATAGCAGACACCAGAAAACAACCTACAGTTCAAATGGTTTCCTCCACTAAAGTCAGCTCGGGTTCGAAAACACCACAAACCCCCCAAAACTAAAATGACATTGAATTAGCAGAAGCATTGTAAAGTCGAATATTTCAGTTGACTGTTTCAGTTGATTTTATTGTTTGGATGCTTCGCAGTGAGAAGACAAACAATTATTTGAGCCATTACTCACTGCTCTCAAATAGATGCACATACATTCCTCACAAATACTTGTGAGGAGATGTAATTTCCAGAAACTGTGGCTTCCTTCTTTCAAACGTACTGCAGCTAATTGGACAGTGGTTCTGCTAACACAGAAACACATTTTTTCAGTCGAGCTGAACCTCCACACTTATTATGTCACCTGTCCCTTGCACTTAACTCATAAACAAACCAGATCCAAATCTTTCCTCTGCTGTTGTGGTGTACTGGCTGTTAGGGGGAGTCGGAAGGGGGGCGTAGGGGGTGGCTACAGGGGGGAATCAACACTGATGGCAAACAATATACCCCTGGAGTGGGGGTACATCAGCTGATGCTGCATCACACACACACAATTACACCATGACATATGCATGCAAAACACACACACACACACACACAGAGAGACACACACACACACACACACACAGAGACACACACACACTAGTCCACTGTGTCCGCCTGCTCGCCCTTCACCCCAAAGCAAAATCCCTAAGGATTGAACCCATGTCATACATAGCGGGAAGGAATCCCTAGAAGAGGACCCATCCAGATTAGAGTGCAGAGAAGCTCTGGCCACGGGACATGGCCAACTGTTGGCCTAACAGCCTCTTAACAGGTGTGGGCCGTGGTACCATGTAATCCTATCAAGTTACCAAGTTCAACAAAAAAATTCAGGCAAACTGCTAACTCCTGAGCCCCCTACTGCATCCCATCTCTCTCAGTTTCCATCTCTCTCTCTCTCTCTTTCTCTCTCTCTCTCTCTCTCTCTCTCTCTCTCTCTCTCCCCCTCTCTCTCTTTCCCTCCCCCTCTCTCTCTCCCTACTCCACTCTCTCCCTGTCTCTCTCCCTCCTCTCTCTCTCTCACTCTCTCTCTCTCTCTCTCGGTCTGTTGGCAGTGACAGACCTGAGCAGCTGGGTTTCAGATTTATCATGTACAGACAGTAATTATTGCTGGTGCTGCTTGCTACTGACCCAAGTGAATAGAATGTCACATGAAAACACACACAGAACCAGGGGAGCTGCCATGGAAGGGTGGTGGGGGGGCGGGGGCCGAAGAGAGGGAACAGACGGGGGTTATGGGGGGAGCGGTGTTTAAACGTCACTGTGTTGCTGTTTGCAGTCAATTACCAACGAGGACAGAGGTATTGGCTCTGGAGCGCAGGGGAGCAAACATTGCCTTCCTCCTACTGAGGTGACAGGGGGGGGGAGAGAGAGAGAGAGAGAGAGAGAGAGAGAGAGAGAGAGAGAGAGAGAGAGAGAGAGAGAGAGAAAGAGAGAGAGAGAGACAGAGAGGTGCAATGTTTCTTTTTTTTCTTTGTTATTTTTCCAAGCCAAAAGACAGAAGGGCCCTTGGAATCAGCGGGGTGAATCCCTGTGAACTAGCTGACGGAGAAGTGAAACTGATAAACAGAGATTTGACGAAACACCTCTCAAACTATCAACTTCAAAAGAAGTCGTGAAAAACCGGAACAATCCAGTTGACATGCATGGCAAACATCAAGAAGGCGCCTCATTTCCAGTGTGTTGTGGACCACCTGGAGAGGAGTCCTACAACAGGGCCGTCTCAGCCCCCCCCCCCCCCGCACCCCCCCCCCACACACCCCCAGTAACTGTTGCCAAGATAAGACGGTTGAGATTGTCTCCAAAGAGATAAACAATCAGGGTATTATCTACGTCAGTCACTATCCAGGTCCTTAAACTGTTTTCCCAAGCTTCTTCAACACACACACATACACACACATCTACGAAGGGGCCATGTCGCATACCGTAGCCTTGTCCATGCCCCTTTCCTCCCCTCTAACCTGTGCCGCGGGCGGGTCCCACCTCAAACACCCCCTGCCACATTTAAAAGGATTAGTCACCATATTTTGCGCAGGCTTAATCTCTCTTTCAAGCAGCCTAATAAGTGTGCTTCGATAAGCCAAGCATGCAAAATGCATTGGTGGCCAGCAGAGCCTACGTGCTGCCAGTCTGACACAGCCCAAGTCTCCGCTGTGCTAATTGCCTCTTCATTTTCCTCCTTTTCTCTCTTATATGCCATATCAACGAGGAGAGATTATTCTTCTCCCCTACTTTGCATGAAATTATAATTTCATATGTAAGATTGTGATCCAGAGGAACAGAGCAGTCACTGGGAGCCTTGGTCTCCACGCTGCACGGAGGAACACATGACAAGGCATATTCAGGTTTAGCTGTGAGACTGTTAGCAGGGAGACACTTTAATCACTGGTTAAATGTGCACAAAGTGGGTCTGCTTTTGTACTGTGTATATATAAATATTTTAAAAAGTTTCATTCTAAATTTCAGATTTTATTTAGTTATTATTATTGATCGAATTATTATTTGCACAATTGTTAATAGGATATAATAATCTATTATTGTTATTATTATTATTATTATTATTATTATTATTATTGTCTTTCCCCAAAAAACTAAAAAACAAATACAAAGCACAAATTAATTTTTCCGTTCCTGAAATAACAAACATACCATTAAGTGTGATGATAAAAAACCCTGGTGGATTTGGCCTAATAAAGGCAATAATGGCCCAAGGTGTAACCTGTTTATTATTCCACAGTACTTCCTCTCTGAGTATTAATTAGGCCATTACTCCAGATTGGTGACGGGGAGCCGTGAGGTTTTAATTAGGTGCTGGCCGCTGCATGAGAGCACCGGAGTGGAGAGAGGGGGAGGTGGAGGCATTTGGCCTGCTCCTGGCCTGCATCAAGTAGAGACTGGACTCTCTGACCACGCTAACAGAGGGTTCTGCTTTCCCATTCAGCTGGGGTTTATTTGACTGTTTGATCTCCGATGTTTTTCCTGCCTGCCGGTAAAAAAATAATATATATATTTAAACGGGGCAGTTGGTGTGATTTGGGTATTAAAGGGGGTCTGGGGGTCGCGGGGAGGGGGGTCTGGGGTTTTTTAAGGAAGGGGGGGGGGGGGGGCTGAGGTAATTATGGTGTTGGGTGGCTTGTGTATGATGACGAGGCACATGCTCAATCAGGCCTCAGCTGTTCCTCTACCTCTCTCTACTCCCCCCTTCTCTCTCTCTCTGTTCCTTGTCCCCCCCATCCCTCCTTCTATCCATCCATCCCTCCCTCCCTCTCTCTCTCCATCCATCTCTCCCTCTCTCTCTGCTAAAGCCAGGCATAACACAAACAGCTTTGCACAACATCAATCAAACCCTCGATCTAAGCGGACCATAAAACTACACAAACATATATACAGAACATTGCGATTAATTATTTCACACTTTTTGTCTCCATTTTTAACAAAGCCTCTTATGGTGCACATCGTATAATTCGATACAAATCCACCATCTTTTTTGATTATTTGATAAAAAGAACATGTTTTGAATTATTAAATGTAAGTGTTCCAAAATTAATTTTAAATGTAATTTTACATTAGAAACTGAGTTGTTATCTTTAAGAAAATTATATGAATACTTAAACACAAAAAAATGTGTACAAGATTTTGAGTACAATTTATGGAAATAGAAAATACATATTTGCAATGTACTTCTCAAGGAAACAAATGTATTCAAAAAACAAACAAGATATTTAAAAAAAGATGAAAAGTATATTTTTACTATAAATATGTCATTTTAATAACACAGAAATGTTTCTTGTTTTTTATTACTTGAATGTTTTGCTTTGGTTGACATGGCGATACTAATCACCTCATTGCTGAAAAGCACTCTTCCCTGACAAGGCTCTACAGAATACCCAGAGTCCCCCAGGAGAGATTGGCATAAAAGGGGTTAAAGACAATGGCTTGCATTTTTTCCTACAAACATCTCCCTGCTAAATTTATTTCAAAACTCCGTTAATCTGCGGTACACAACATTCCTATTAGCATAGCCCAGCCCCCTCATAAAAATTCCAGCTAGTTTAATTAAAAAATGTAAATTTACTGTCATCGGAGGAGCGAGAGAATTAGGACAGCAACAGCACTTTTTATTGCTTAAGACATCAAATTGATTTGGGTTATTGCAAAATTGTGATAAAAGGTTATTGACGGCTTCAGACCTAAGGTTGTTTTTCCCCCTCATTTCATCCTATTTTTGTGAAGGCCGTAAAAAGGTGGAGATGGCTGAGAAGGGTTAATGCGACAACTCACTGAGGGAGAAGGCAATCGCTGTTATGACTCATAAAAGAAAACACACAAAAATGTGGCCAAAAAACATAGTTGGAGCAGATGAAAAGTTGAGAATTAGGGTGTGTTTGAACTGTCAGCATAGTTGTTTACCATACTACTATTTGAGACTGTAATTCTGGACAGACAAGGTAGCACAGAGGGAAACATACAAGCTCTGTCTTCTACAAATTCTACAAATTGCCGAAATGAGTCCAATGCTTGATACTGAATTTAAAGTACTGACATATTTTGCCTCTTCCTCAAACATGCTGTTAATTCTGTATACCTGAGAAGGATAAAACATGAAGTAAACACGTTTATGCCGAGAGGAGATAGAGAGGAAGAGAAAGAGAAAGAAAAAATGAAATTAAGAGAGAGAGAGAGATGATTTCAAGTCAATGCAGAAACTCAACGCGTTACAAAACCATCATAACTGTGGTACTAAAAAACACGATGAAGTTTGAATCATCTTCAACTAAAGTAAATACATGCACATTTTGATTACGCATTAAGGCTGAACATGAAAATGCAGAGGGTCTTCTCCTGATGTAAAATACATTGTATTCTGTGTTTCAAACACATATGGGGTAGTTAAGAGTCACATTCAATGCGTCCATTGTGACACATGAAGAGTCATAAGATTGACTTTCTAAAAATACTAAAATTACTGTACACAATAAAAACATACCACCACACGCGTCAACACAGAAAGGAGAGTCAAGGACAGTCTATGTGAATTACAAAACCTGCATAACACAAATATTTACAATGAACTTCATAACTAGAAGGGGCACAGTCTCTTTCCTGATTTGTGGTGGATTTAGTAAAAATATTACTTTAAAAGCAAATAAGTTCAGAATAGTTTAAATTAAAGACTTAAATTCACAGGGGGAAAAAAACACACCCAAAAGTTTGTCCTCTAAAAAGAGTAAATTTGATAAGAAACGTGATCTTTTTTTAAACGTACATTTTTATGACTTTACGAAATGAAGTACAGCAAAAACATTTTTTTAACACCTCTGTATTAATTATCTCCAGGTGAATTATTGTTTATATTGTATTTCCCGCCATACTACAGGGTAACCCTTCTTGTTCAACGGCTTCCATGGCTATATTTACTAAATGGAACTAGCTGAAATAATGGGCCATCACTTGCTGGTCCCCCTGACGTGTGGAACAGCATAACGAACACAGCAGTTTGTTTGCATTATCCCCTTGGCAACAAACCCTTAGGCCATTCAAGGTACCCTAATGACATTGCACATACCTACGTGGGTTAAAACAATACCCATTTTTCTATGGCACAATACTTAAACTGATTCCCATAAATAGTGGCAGTTGTTTAACAAACATTAAAAAAAAACCTATACAACATAAAACACACCTGAATTGTATCTGCTTCTGATTCTAACTCAGATTTGTACTGGTTTCAGAAACAAGCTTTGACTCTGACAGGACAAAATGAAACTGGCTAAGTGAACTTTTTCTCATGAGCATGCAAGCGCGTAGCATTGTGAGCAGTGAGTACTACAGAACTAGGAGATCATATTTGATATTGCTTTCACCCTTGGGCACTGTCAAAGCGCTATAAATAAGGGTGTAGCACACTTCGGTATATGTCTACACAGCCTGCGCAGTTTAATCATCAACAACTTCCCTCTTCTGTCTGTATATTTAGTCAGTGATAAAGGCACACCTTTTAACTGTCAACTAATAAAACTGGTAGGTTTGAAAAAATAGGAATGAAGATGAGTACTCACCATATTCAGGGAAGTCGAAGTTAAATCCTCTAAGACATGTAACTTTCATAATATTACTCGACTCTGTTAGAAATTCATTCGAATGTTACGTCGGTTGAAGAGTAACTGAGCGGAACAGTAACTAGATAAAAAAGCTTCCTTCAATCATGCCCTAAACTCCTTGACATATAATCTGTCAATAGTTTGTTGCTGAGATAATGCCGGGTGCCACGAGTGAATTTGATTGGCAGTTGGGGCTGGGCCCCTCCTCCTTGTGGTTTGTTGGTGGTGGTGGGGTGGGGGGGGGGGGGTGAACGAATACGGAGCCTCCCCTTTAGCTTGCAGCCTCCCTCTCTCTCTCTCTCTCTCTCTCTCTCTCTCGCGCTCGCTCGTGTGCTCACTCCTTCTGGTTCGCTCCCATACACACGCACACACACATACACCGCGCTGGCTGGTCTGAACAGGCGGAGAGGAAACTACAGCAGAGAAGGAACCAGAGCTGTTTTTTTTCCTCCCCTTAGTGGGCTGGCCTTTTCCATCTCTGTGGTCTACTAGCCTTTCCACTCTCTGGGGGTGGAGCCTCTGGGGGCGGAGCCTGCCCTGGGGGCGGAGCCTGCCCTGGCTCTATTCAAATGAGAGGAGAGCAACATAAAAAATAAAAATAAAATAAAAAAAAGGTTTACTAAAAAATTAAAATAATAATTTCATATAAAATCTGCTTTTTAGGAATTATAGTTTTAGATTATGAATATGATCTAATATCTTATTTTTTGGGATGAGTAATGTTATTTGTAAATTTACAATTGTTACAGAGCACTTATTCTGTCAGTTAAGGAAGTATTTCCATCATAAACAAGTTACCTGTTTTGTGTGTTTGTATCATGTGACTTGAAACGGGGCACGGTTTCATGAACAATGGGAAGAGGATTCAAACTGACATGTTTTAACTTAACATCTAACTGCTTAGATCCTTACAGGAAGACATAACCTATATTGACCAGAACACAATGATACTCTACAGTGTGTGTAACTTGAGCCAGCACTGTTGTTTTAAAATCCCAGATAAAGAATGACTTGTACAGTGACTCGATAAAAACATGCCACTCTTCCTGCAATTTTAGCCGTCTACTCTTTCTCTTTCTCTCTTCTTCTTTACTTATACATTTACTTCTTTCCCTTCCATCGCTCCATCACCCCAACTCTCCAACTCCCTCCCTCCTCATCTCGCTATCAGTTTTCACTGTAATTTCAGGTGAAATAATAAGCAACCGTTACCAGGTGACAATGAATACTTAATAAGACAAACCCCTTATTTGCCTGGCAGTTTCTTCCGCAGTCGGATGCAAAGTGCCAGCAGAACTTGAGCTGGTAATGCCCATATTAGCATAGGACTTCACATTTATACAGCGTCTCACCCCTGACTGTACATTGACTTTGTAAACCACCAAAACAATAACCTACGACTTTACAACACATACTTGTTTTTACTTGTAAAGAACAATTAAGTGTTCTGTGCAGACAAGCACACAGTTGCTGTTTTTGAAAAGGAGAAATGTGCTAAGTTATGGTTATGAACCATATAACTCTGAGCTGCAAGCTATTTCAGTTCCTGATTGCTAGCTGCAAAGTCCAAAGTATGTACATAAAACAGGTTCTGGTTGATTCTGTGATCGAGATGAGTCATCCTAGTTAATAATGGAGAAAATACCTCCTCCTTTCAGAGCACATAAAGGGAGAAAAAAAACCTGTCCTAGCTGTTGTTTTATGCCACCACCCTCATTCTGCTGTTTGAAGACTTATCAGGGACATAGTTCAACTACATAATGTACTCACTGTTCAGTAATGCAAAAATGCGAACTGGAAGTGCAGGGAGACGGAACGTTGGGGGTTTGTGACGCTCTAAAAGAATGCAGCTTTATGATGTCATCAGCACCTCTGACTCATTTAAACTAAGTTGCGCGGGTATATATGAGGTTGTGATGTGTGATGTGCTTCACATCCTGTGAAATGTTACATTTATGGTGCTGCAGCGCCACTGTTCATTTTCAATAAGTTGATGTGAAAGGACTGACACTATACCCTCCCATGGAAGGGTACTGTAGTCTGAATAGACAACTACAGTAGTATAGCCTGCCATGCAAGCAGACATACTTTACTCTCTTACAGAGTGCTACTATAAACTACTGTACTGTCTCATACTGGCTGTACCAATGACTAAACTTTGAGAGCAGAACAAAATCCATATTGATCTAATTGAAGAAAAAAGCTCTCTCACCCTCTCTGCCCCTCCATGGCTCTTCCTAGCCCCCCTCACCTTCCCTTCCCTCCCTAGTCCCCCCCCACCCTTCCTACCCTCCCTAGCCCCCACCAACCCTCCCTTCCCTCCCTAACCGCCCTACCCTCTCTAGCCTGCCTCAACCCCCCCACCCTACCTCGCCTCCTCACCCTGCCTCACCCTCCCCAGCCTCCCTCACCCTCCACAGCCCCCCTCGCCAGCCTCACCCTCCCCGGCCCCCCTCGCCAGCCTCCCTCACCCGCCCCAGCCTCCCTCACCCTCCCCAGCCACCCTCGCCAGCCTCCCTCACCCTCCCCAGCCTCCCTCACCCTCCCCAGCCACCCTCGCCAGCCTCCCTCACCCTCCCCAGCCACCCTCGCCAGCCTCCCTCACCCTCCCCAGCCACCCTCTCCCTCCCTCCCTCCCCAGCCCTCAGGCTGCAGTCTTCAGCGGGCAGCAAAATTATTTTTTTCAATAAGAACTGGGGGGGACCTTCGTTTGATGTGGCCTCAGAGTATTGTATGGCTGCATGCTGGAGAGTGTTGAGGTTGCGCAAGGGTGGTGTGTGTGTGTATTGTGTAGTGTGTGTGTGTGTGTGTGAGAGAGGGTGTGTGACATGGCAGGGGTACATCAGTCAAAGGGCCGCCAGGCCAGACGTTGGGCCGCCCCTGACCGTGCGCTTCAGGAGGGGCTGGTCTGTAGCAGGGCCCGCGCTGACTCCTCCGCTCCTCTGGGACAAAGGCGCGAGCCCGCTTGAAAGACGTGAATTCAGCCTCTTTTGTGCCCAAAGCCCAGGGACATGCCGAGTGAGAAATCTGACCTTTGCCGAGAGTCAGATTGTGTTTTTGAACCCCTCTTGCAGTCCCTGGCAGTTAGGGGCAAAGAGTGACTGAGCTAATGTGGAGAAGGGGGAGTGTGTGTTTCTGTGTGTGTGTGTGTGTTTCTGTGTGTGTGTGTGTGTTTCTGTGTGTGTGTGTGTGTGTGTATGTGTGTGTGTGTGTGTGTGTTTCTGTGTGTGTGTGTGTGTGTGTGTGTGTGTGTGTGTGTGTGTGTGTGTGTGTGTGTGTGTGTGTGTGTGTGTGTGTGTGTGTGGTGCTTAAATATGCTGTGGGGATGACTTGTGGATATTGTGAGATTCGGCATTAGGGGTGTTTTTTTACTTTCACGACTGACTAGCAAAACTTGAGTTTATATTTACCAGTGGACAATAGGCTTGTTTATTCTTGATATGCACTGTCCTGTTGGAGCCAAATTGGCAGGAAATTGGATATACCAAAGCTAAATGTTGGTGCTGAGGCTTCAAAAGCAGTTTGCCACAAAGGCATTTGCCCTTGTGTTGTTCTAGAGAGTCTGTGATGTTAGATATTATTCTGACTCACGTCTGTTTATATAGCTTCATATATTTATTTATTTATTTCAGCAGTGAAGGAGCTGAATATTAAACTTAAGCGCACACCTAAGACAGGGCTGACTGGTATGTATTAAGTCCACCACCACCATCTTGATAATATGTGACATTAATTCAGCAGAATTTAATCTGACTTATAATTATAATGATATGGTTTATCTCTGTATGTACAGCGAGCATATTTACATTATACCACAAACAAAATGAGCTAATACAAAGTAAGTTTGTCAATGTAGGCTCTGTTTTTCTGGTCAAATGTTCGAGGGAACACAGTGGAGATCTTTATATGCAGGAATCCTAAAGTTAATTTCAATACCTTTTTAAGACTTTTAAGACCTCATTGCCACTTCAAGTTCTAATCTGCAAGAAACCTTTAACTTAATAAACAGTTGTAGCTTGCAAATAAATCTATAGAGCACAACCATACAACATAACTCAGATAAGCTCGGAAGAACAGAAGAACTTTGCAGGAAATTTTGGCACATTTTTTTTGCCCGCTACCTCATTGTAAAGGTGACTAAACAGGCTTTCCAACAATATAAAATACAATACAAATTGGTATTATTGAAGGGGAGGATCAACTGAAATAACGTTTCAAAACTTGTTTTGAGGAGTGTACGTGACTAACCCTAACCCCGCAGATACCCTGTTAAAGATGAAGCAGGTTTTCCAGTCAACACGTTGCGCTTGACACTGCTTTCATCCCTTGGTCCTGATCATCATATCTCAGTATAGTCCGCCGGATGCAGACCTCCGTAATGCAATCCCCCTAATTCTGATCCCTCGCAATCTGGTTTTTAAAAGGGAAGAGAGAAAAAAACAAAAAACAACATATTTCTGAAGGCTCGGCCCATAATCATTTTAGACAGATAGCCTTTCCCATTGCAGATGAGCAAATATTTGTAAACCAGCTATCTAATGGAAAATTATAGTGAAATTAGAGAGAAATTCATGACTGAGAAATCCGATTATCTCTAATTCTATTATGCCATCTTAGCCCACACAGCATATTTTTGTGGAGTTTTTTTCCATAAATACCTATGCCAGGGGTCCGGGTAATCGAATAAAATTGAAATTCATCCTTCCATTAAATTCAATTAGCTGCAATTTCTAAAGCCTAACAAAGATTTTAATTACTAAATTATAAAAAAAAAATCCCCAGTCAAACTGGGGGAGAGGGAAAAAAGTGCATCCTCCTGTCTCCAAAACAAACCCTGACAAAAAGGAAATTGTTGATCAAAAAAAGATATCCAGGGGAAAATAACATTAGGAGGGGAGGGGAGGGGAGGGCCGGGGAGGGCCGGGGCCGCAGCCCAGAGTCGACAGCTCTGGGGTGGGGAGTGACGTGGGCCAAACGCGAGGCTCCTGGGCCGGGGGAAATGAACTTAGCTGAGGTGCTCTCCGTCTCTAAATGTCTGCCCTAGGAGTTATTATGTCGTAATTGACTAATTGACACCTTAATTTCATTTATGGGGCTCCTGTGCTCACGAGGCTCACTCTCTGGACGGGGCAGTGGTCCTGGAGCAGAGGCAGAGACGCAAGAGGCACTTCTCCTTCCTTCTCCCCCCCAGCCCCCCCCCACCACGCAGGTAGGCCCTTAGGCCTGGCAGGCCTGTCTCAGCAGACGATTATGCATTTGATAATGAAATGGTCAGAGGGTGCATACTGACTTAGCAGGGGCTTAAGGAACGCTGTTCTCCTAGGTTTAATTCCCTCTGATTCATGCTGATAGGCAGTAGCTATGCATGCACGGCCATACAATCTGTCAAGGACCGCGTATAGAAAGCTGACCCACTTGACAGGTCAGGTCTTTTTTATTCATGGCAAAGACAGGAAGTGACCACTGACCACCATCCAAGCATCACAGTCCAGTTCTAGAACACAGGGCAGCGGAACTTGTCTTACAGAACACTCCAGTATGGTAAGGGGTGTAGGAGGAAGAAGAGGGAGGTGGGTGAGAGGAGGGGGGAGGGGGAGGAGGGTGAGGAGGAGGGGGGAGGGGGAGGAGGAGGGGGGAGAGGGAGGTGGGTGAGAGGAGGGGGGAGGGGGAGGTGGGTGAGAGGAGGGGGGAGGGGGAGGAGGGTGAGGAGGAGGGGGGAGGTGGGTGAGAGGAGGAGGGGGGAGGGGGAGGTGGGTGAGAGGAGGGGGGAGAGGGAGGTGGGTGAGAGGAGGGGGGAGAGGGAGGTGGGTGAGAGGAGGAGGGGGAGGTGGGTGAGAGGAGGAGGGGGGAGAGCGAGGTGGGTGAGAGGAGGGGGGAGAGGGAGGTGGGTGAGAGGAGGAGGGGGGAAAGGGAGGCGGGTGAGAGGAGGAGGTGGGAGAGCGAGGTGGGTGAGAGGAGGGGGGAGAGGGAGGTGGGTGAGAGGAGGGGGGAGAGCGAGGTGGGTGAGAGGAGGAGGGGGGAGGGAGGTGGGTGAGAGGAGGAGGGGGGAGAGCGAGGTGGTGAAAGGAGGAGGGGGGAGAGGGAGGTGGGAGGTGGTCTGTAAACGGGTCAGGATCAACCCACCCGGGTCAGTCTCGGGTCCATTTCCCAGCCCCAGTCCCAGGCCACCCCCCCCTGCTCCTCCCCTCTGGGCGGCTGAAACAAAAACTCAGTGGCCTGCATCCACTACAAAGCCAGGTCTGGATAGACACCTGCTGCTGTTATTCACTTAAAACTCTTTAACTGCTCCTTCTCTTTCAGAGGGACACAGATATATATACACACACAGAGAGAAAGACAGAGAGAGAGAGAGAGAGAGAGAGACAGAGACAGAGACAGAGACAGAGACAGAGACAGAGAGGGGGGGGGGGCAGAGAGAACCTTCAGACAGAATTGGGCGGTGATAAATATGACTTAATTGTGTCAAGGCAGATATCCTGTTCAGGAGACGATATAAGAGACTCGACAGGGGGGGATTCTTAAGAGGTTTGTCTAGTGGGAGGAGCTAATAGAGATCTGTCTAGTGGGAGGAGCTAATAAAGAGTTAATTCTAGGAGTGGCTGGGTAAATATGACCAAACTGAAACTTTAATCTGCTTTTTCCATTCTCAAGCTGGCAGGGTATTAAAGATAATCTGTTTTGTGTGTCATATGGCGGGAGATATGGATGGAGCTAATTTTTACAGACAAATCTGATATTTGTCAACTGGGTTGGGAAGCAAAAGAACGGGGGATTTTCTCCTAATCCTTCCTCGGGTGTGAAGACGCGTTAACAGTAAAATGCAGATGGTGTTCTGAGCACGGAGAGGGGCCAGCTCTGAGAGTCAGGCAGACGGCTGGGCCACTCGCTAAGGCTCAGTCAAACCTGAAGCTAGCTGACATCTACACATACCCACATACTGTCCCCACAAGATGTACAATATCCTCCTTTCATCAACATACAAACTTTTCTAAATGTACTTCTTTGTTGTTCCTCTGTGTGTGTGTGTTTTTTTCCTTATTTTTCGCCTTGCCGACACAACATCCTTAGTTCTGGGCTGTGTTCATCAAATATTCAGTTTCAACTCAAATCCAATAAGCAAAAGAAAACAAATTATAAATAAAATGGTGGCATAAATCTTTCAGGATCCTTCTTCTAACATCCCCTAGGAGTGTTTTTGTCTTATTTTGTCACATTAAGCACTTTTGCTTTCCGTTCCCACTGTTAGGCGTGGTTGCGTTAGAGAAAAAAAAACACTCCCTCCTTCAGTTGCTCTGTCCTGTTTTGGCACTCTTCTTCTGTGGTGTCGTTTCTTTTTACGCGCAATTATCACTTGTGTAACTTCTGGTTTTCGTTTACGAGAGACAGGGAAAAAACCGAAGCGGATCTGATTGCTTTTCTGTCTCAAAGGGTTGACAACCAACACGGGGCATGCCTCCGTTGTGAACTTTGCCCTTGGAAGCTAAAACTAAACCTAATAATTAGAGCTATGTCTACCGAGGCACATGACTGATGGAGCTAAGATGTACCATGTTTCAGCGCATATCTGCTCTTTCTAGCACCAGAACGCTAGATGAGGAGACTGGTTCGGCGCATGCCTCCTCTGCTTTGTGGCTCTCCACCACTTTTCACACAGTATGGATAGTTATCTCCAGGTTTCACGGAGCCCTTAATAATGCTGTAAACTGTACAATCCAACTCACAACGAGATTGATAAGCTAAAGGTTGAATGTAGCCTGAGGTTAGAAGGTGCCTTTACCTGAAGACAGTTACTCCCTTCTTAAGCAGTTCCTCTTCTGGTTCACTGGAAGTTGTGGTTTTAACCTGTACCAAACCTGGGGTCATTACGATTTATAAAAATATTTTATTCAGATGACAATTATATAATTCAGGGGACATTCTGTGGCCTGTCTGGTCTAATGTTGTTCTTTAACTTGCTCCTCCCCACAGCAAAAGAGCTCATTAAACCCAATACAGACTAATAAAGCTTCTATAAAGTCTCAGAGATGTTGCAGGGATGGCACAGTGACAGGACACTTACGCTTCGACAAAGGCTCTCGTCTTCAACCGCCACCGTCTCTGTTCGTAGGTCTCCTTCACTTTTCATAAACTGTGAGCACTTCCTGTGCCTTACAGTAATGGATAACGACAGAAGACGAACTAGTAAGGAATGAAACGCAGGGGGTGAAGAAGAAGCTTCATTTGTTTGTATGTGTTGAGAGAGCATTTGTTTTGCACTATGCAGGGCTGACATCTATTGATTAGCTCTTCCAAGAAAATAAAAAAAACTGACATTATAAGCGCTATGAAATTCAGCAATTTTTTTTAACCTTCAGCTACGCTTTTCATTCGTCTGTGAAATAAATTAATAAATAAATCCCTACCACGAGGATGGGGTGTAGGGAAGGGGGTGGGGGAAAAATCGCTAAAGCTCTTTTGGTGTAATTGGCTGAATAGCAAAGACAGCAGAAAATTTACAGGCAGATGACAGTGTGAAGGGGACTCGGTCACAGCGCAAAACCATCCCCTCAGCACCAAGCCGGGAGAGGGGAGACAGACCCAGGCCAGCCACCCTCAGCAACAAGCCGGGAGAGGGGAGACAGACCCAGGCCATCCACCCTCAGCACCAAGCTGGGAGAGGGGAGACAGACCCAGGCCAGCCACCCTCAGCACCTAGCCGGGAGAGGGGAGACAGACCCAGGCTGAACCCCCTCAGCAGTAAGCCTGGGAGAGGGGAGAAAGAGCATGGAGCCAGGCAAGCATGGAGGCCTGACTGGCATCACTTAACCAGCACAAGCTGCTTTGTCTACCTTGCTTCAGGGTAAGCCACAGATCTGGGTCCAAGTTAAGTAAATAACACCAGCCTGCCAGTCAACCAGCCGGCCAGCCAGCCAGTCTGCAAGCCAGCCAGCCAGTCACCAGGCTAGCCAGCCAGCCTGCAAGCCAGACAGCCAACCAGTCAGCCAACAAGCAAGCCAGCCAGCCAGCCTGTAAGCCAGCCAGCCAACCAGCCAGTCAACCATCAGGCCAGCCAGCCAACCTGAAAGCCAGACAGCCAAACAGTCAGCCAACCAACCAACCAGCCAGCCACCCAGCCAGACAGTCAGATGACTGTGTGTCTAGGAAAGACTAGGAAAGAGAAATCCTCCCCAAAGTCACAGCACCGGCACTTCTCTTAATCCAATCAAACTGAAGGGAGAGAGAGAGACAAAGATAAAGAGAGAGAAGAAAGTAGAAAGAGGGAGAGAGAGGTAGAGAGGCAGAGGAAGGGGGAGAGAAAGGGGTGTGCGAGACTGAGAGAGAGAGGTAGAGAGGCAGAGGAAGGGGGAGAGAGAGGGGTGTGCGAGACTGAGAGAGAGAGGTAGAGAGGCAGAGGAAGGGGGAGAGAGAGGGGTGTGCGAGACTGCAAGAGAGAGGTAGAGAGGCAGAGGAAGGGGGAGAGAGAGGGGTGTGCGAGACTGAGAGAGAGAGAGAGAGAGAGAGAGAGAGAAAGGAGTGTGCGAGACTGAGAGAGAGAGAGAGAGAGAGAGAGAGAGAAAGGGGTGTGCGAGACTGAGAGAGAGAGAGAGAGAGAGAGAGAGAGAGAGAGAGAGAGAGAGAGAGAGAGAGAGAGAGAGAGAGACAGAGACAGAGAGAGAGAAAGGGGTTTAACAGATCCTCTTTTCTGCCTGTGTTTGTCCAGCAGCATTGGTATAATAACACCTCGTTCACAGTTTAGCTCTCCTCAAAGGACAGGCAGGGATAACACTCCAAACCCCACGGCTTTATCTCTCCTGCAGGTTTCCATAAAATGCAGAGCCAGGATGCTGGGGTCATGTGACTGCCATGTAGGTCAGGGCAGATGGGAGGGCGGGAGGGAGGGAGGGTCTGGGAGGGAGGGATGGAGGGAGGGAGGGAGGGAGGGAGGGAGGGAGGGAGGGAGGGAGGGAGGGAGGGAGGGAGGGAGGGAGGGAGGGAGGGAGGGAGGGAGGGAGGGACGGAGGGAGGGACGGAGGGAGGGAGGGAGGGAGGGTCTGGGAGGAAGTAGGTTTTCTGTGGAACTGTTGAAAATAGCAGCCTGTAACCAGATTAGATCAATAAGGATTGTTTCTTTATCTGTCTTAGAATAGGAGGTTGAGATGGCAGGCTCAATAAGAAGGCAGGTTTATGAACGAAAAAAGGGGCGAGGGGAAACGAGGTGAACCTAGATTGTCCATTTGAGGCTTTTGCATAAAATGTCTCAAGGTAGGCATAATACCAGGATGGGGTGTTTTCAAGCCCAAGTCTATTTGCAACGTGCTAAATTTAAAAAACATGTGCTGAACAGCCGTCGTCCATATAGCACGTACTGGGCTACTCATCTCCTCCATCGCGTTAATCGTCACATAATCTCCAAGAAGTGGGAGTTGAGAAAGAAGTGCAACTTACTGTGCACATTTAAGTGACAGCTGGCTGGGTCACTCGGATGCCAAGTAACAGGACACCCTAGTGTCAGTTTGCCTGAATAAATGTCAAAAATCCTAGCTCTCTGCTCTGACTGTACCAAATCTATGGATGAAACTGAAACCCTGAGTGAGATATCTTTACCAGCAGTTCTGCCCTCCACACAGCCAACAGTGATGTGAGTGTGCTTTCAGCAGCCGGGCTGTTTGACAGTGTGGTTAAACAGCAGAGAGCCTATCCACTGCAGCCTGGCTTGATCTTATTAGTCAGATGTTGGATAGTTATCAGGGGACTAAAGTGCTTGTCCGGTCAATACTTGCTGGGCCAGGACTCCTACTACCCTGCAGGACAGGCAGAGCAACACAGCTTCTCAAAACTCACCTCCCTTCATCAGTGGAAGGGTTATTCTGTAATCCACCACTCTCACTTGACCTTGACCATCTCTTTCTCTACGAGGAGGTTTGTCCTGTCTGTTCGTTATTGGAGACAAAAGTAAATGTCTTGAATATGTTCTAAATTCAGTTGCTCATTTGACTGAAAAAGTTTTAAGAAATCCCCCCCCCCCCCCCCCTAATTATAAAAATTCATAAAAAGTTATACAAATGTATAAATACATTTTAAAAGTGTTGGGTCATGCTGTTTTGCACATCTACATCTTACATCACTAACATGATACGTTCACCAGGGTATTTAACCAAACACAGACTATTTTCCATAAAAAAAAGAGGAAAAGGTCGATATTCCCGAGACCGAGCGGGGGGGCGTAATTGAGCTCAGTCGTCTTGGTTTCCGTGCGAGTTGGTGGTGGAGGAGGATCCCTCCCTACAAAAGCTGGACAGGATGAAGCTCTGTGCTGTAGGTTGACCTTGACCTGTCCCCTGACCCCTGTCTCCACTCAATCACTCCCTCCCATCCAGATCAATAAAGGACAGGTAATGTGCCAAACGCTGGGCCCAAAAGAGGAAATTGCTCATTCTGAATGACATCCTTTTGACGGTAGAAGCGCCAGGCACCAGTGGATGTATATTTGAATAACTAACCAGGCTGACATACCACTGAAGGGTGCTCTCCCATATTGATCAAATACAATGTCTGCCTGCACATAAAGGCCCACTTCAATTTTTTTTTTTTTTTTTTTTTTTTTTTATCAGCTGAAAAATACATAATAGAGATGATTTGAATTAAGGTTTGTTTTGCTTCAATTCATCTAACAACGCAGACAATAGTAGTTGTTGCTAGGGAAACACGATAACATGGTTTCTGTCTGTTGCTCAACAATCAATTACTTTAATGTCTTTCTGCTGGTGTTGACAGTGAAATTCAGAAGAGTCTGTTAAAAAGCAAAGGCCAGGTGTCTTTGTGTGTGATCATACCATATACAGACACTTTTGTTGGGTTAAGACATTCAACAACCCTTGTCTATTTACAGAAGTTCATGTTTCTTGTTGAAACAACACAGATGAAGGCCAAACTCAAGTGCAACCCTTTAATAACATTAAACAGGTGAACTACATTTGTTTCTGCCAACATGTATTTAGTAGTACTTAAACAAGATAATATATGTTTATAGGGAGTTATTAAAACCTCTTTATAACTAGTCTTGGAATTTATAAGAACCAGATTTAGCAGAAGTGGAAGGACCCTATAAGCTCTAATTCGTTTAAAACAGACACAAGAATTTTAAGTAGTTTGAAGTAGGACACCTTCTGGTAACCCAAAGTCAGGTGTCCATCTGAACCATCCCATTTAACTGGTATTTATAAACAACCCTTCCTTCCTTCTAAAAGCTACAAATGCTTAGGCTAATGCTGATCAGTGTTATTTCAGTGACGCTCACCCTAAACCCTGCTGACATTAAGTCTCCATAAGACTTTCATGCCACATGTATTGTTCTTAAGCTTTTGACAAATTGCATTGAAAAAATGAATTTTGAGGGCGATTTTTTAAGGACAAATTTGGGGTCCGTCCAAGGGGCCTGGCAGGCTCAGACCCCTGAACGCAAACTCAGTTTTCCCAGAGGTCTTCTTCACGTGGCTGGGACCCTTTTCTTACCTTTTGTGACCCTTTTTTCTTCCTCGAGTTAAATTGCTTCATTCGATCGAAGTGCCACCTGAATATCAGCGAGGATGTTCTGATACGCAGACCACCACAGAGTCTGTGCAGTTCAGGCTGTTGAGCGACAGGTCGTCACTCCTCACTAATACGGAGAGACTTGTCCCACATATTTCTGCGTCTCATGCAGAGTCTTACTGAAAGCGCACAACTTAACACTCCCCCCCCCCCCCCCAAACCAAAAGAGGCAAAAGGAAAGCGGGTAAAGAGCTTAAATTACCTGCCCCAGCGATGGCAAAGTAAATCGAGGGCTAATCTTGCCTCTAATGCCAGTATATCCCGACCTTTCAACTTAAAACTACCTAGTCCTGAGAGGAGGCAACCTTGAGGTAACTTATACAATATGCAAGATCTATACAATATCAAGGCAATAACAATCATTCTTTGAGTCTATTCAATTTTAGTCTCATTAATATACATTCATTCTTTATTTTATGTCAGTTAAGTTTAAGGTCATACCTTAAACTGAATCCGCCCCATAGTCGCTAATAACATCCTGGTATCTGGAGTCCAGTACTGGGCTCCTCAAGTTCAAGCTAAATCGAAAACTAACTGAGAACTTCACAACCTGGCAACTGGAAGTTTAAGGATTAGGAAAGGAAAAGGAAAATTCCATTAAAGGAATGGGTTAAAGTCAATCGGGTATTGAAGTAATTGCATTCATTTGCATTCAGTAGCAAATGACACTCTGGCACACCAGCAAATTGAAGACTAGTCACTGACACTATGGATGCTATTAGCCTTTGTATAGTGAATAAAAACTAAATGTACGGACGTAGTGACAAAACACTGACACATGGTCAGCCTTGTCTGGACCCACTTCTACTGGACATTATTTTCATCAGACTCCCACACAGCTAAGCCAGGCTGAAAACAGCACTTGCTTATACGCCAAACCTTTACTTGTTTATACGCCAAAAACATTGAAACGACAACGTTTCCTCAAAGTTTCCTGAAGGCTCACTGGTCCCCTTTCCCCTGAAAATAATACCGTGCTCCATCTTTCAAAGATGTACTTTTCCTAAAGCATTGTTGATTGCCCTGTGTCCATTACTTGGAGGGATTATGATAATATTCCACATTGTGCTCGGCGTGATGCACAGGAAATTCAATACTCAAAAGGTTAATGCAATCAATTAGGATGACAAAGGAGTAAAGTAAAACCCTCCTGCTTGTGGAAAAAAAGACACTGGAGAAGAGAAGGGGGAGAGAAGGTATTGAAAGCTTGAATGGACTGCAGAGAGAAGAGAGGCCCTCGAAAAGAGAGAAAAATTGCATTTATTCTGCGTGTACTGTTCAAAGGCAACCGTTCAGAGTGACACACACACACACACACACACACACACACACACACACACACACTGAGAGGAAGCAAGTAAGAAAGAAAATAACTCTTAAATAGTTAGGGAGTACTACAGAGTCATTATTTGAGGCTGAAGGTAATCAGATGAGGGGATTCTCACACCATTGGCCCACAGGTCCATTCATGTGGCTGATGATCTCCCTCTTCACATCTTTCCCTGGTTTCTCAGTCAAGTTTGGTCTCCACACTGCGTTCCCCGGTGTCGTGTTGCACTGCTCCAATATTAACAACAGTACAACTGAACAAGGGAGCGATATCTTTTGTTATTCAGATAGATGTTACAAAGCTACACAACACAAAGGAGACTCCTCATTGCAGATAAATGGATAAACTTGGATTGCGGTATTGAGCTCAACAGCCATTGTAATAATCCATATTACCTTTCCAGACTGTTGCTCAGTCTGTCAGAACGCTGACGTATTAATCACATCTTGGCAATCCTCCTTGGCAAATGGTATTGTTATGAGAGCTTGGGTGGCAATATTTCGCTAACATTTGCAATGCCTATTTTTTGCAAGCAAGTTGTGCAAGAAAAGCCTAAAACCTCATAACCCAGGTAGGTGGGGCAGACGCCTTGCTACCCACCCACCCACCCACCCACACACACACCTTCCTTTCCTACAACCCAAACGCATCCGTCACGTTTCCTAACAATTACATTTACATTTATGCATTCAGCAGATGCTTTGATCCAAAGCTACTTCCAAGAGAGAGCTTTACAAAAGTGCATAGGCCACTGATCATAACAACGAGATAGCCCCTAAAAACATTGCAGGTAGCCAACACATGATGCATACATCATTGTGTTCCTGGAGGAAACGAACATCAGGTCCAATTACGACATTGAGGAACATTAAATGTCTGTAGCTTGGAAGAATACACTGAAAACATCCCACAGCTCGACTTTCTTCTGTGTACTGCAACCTGAAGTTAAGTTTCACACCGCTGATAATTGCTCAAGTCATTAACTGACACACAGGTCTGGACGGCACCAGTATGACAGAAGTCTCTGTTGAGTCTTCACAAGCAGAAACACACAACCTGAACTCCTAGCACTTGGCTCAGTCCAAACGGGTTTTCCACTGCTAATTGGTCTGTTGCAACAAAGGTGATTTCAACAGTATGTCTGTGTTTACCCTTAGTGTTCGGGTAAGAGTCACCTCTCCATTTTGTGTCAGGGTAAGAGTCACCTCTCAACTCGACAACATCACAGTGCCTCAGCTCACCGTCACAACCAGGATGTAAAAAAGCGGGCTGATTGTATAACACCAAATCTGGGGCATTCAGGTCTAACCTGTGGAGAGCTGGAATAAACACACACAAAGGCGACGCCCACAGCGTAACCAAGGCGCCAAGTCTAACACTTAAGAATTCCTCTTTTCTCTCCTCTCACTCTTTTTCTAAAGGGCTCAACTGCAGTAATTTGACCTACATCCCATTTTTCTGTTTAGGCATTTTCCGAAGCCGGCAGCCGCGTCAGAAAAACAATGGATGAAAATAGGCTTTGAAGTCGGGTCTGAATGGAAGCACAGGGGCCGACACTTGAAATGCCCTCACAGTTGGGCGGCCCTCCGTCAAAAGAAAAACCAATACTATGAGTGAGAGGACACGTCGCTAGCGCTAGCTTCCTACGGCGCGAAGCCGGCGGCCGGAGGAGGGCTTTCACCATGTGCCCGCAATGATGGATGGATTTGCAGGAAAGTCTATTCACATGGAGATGTTACATCATAAATATTTACACTGGGCTGCAGTTTCCATGTAGCCTTTGCTTGTTTTGACACACTGGAAAAATTCAAATGGCGAAAAAAAAAAAAAAAAAACGGAAAAGAGAATGTAAGAGGGACTGAAAAGAGGCAAAAGAGGAGACAATGCTGTTGTTGTTGGGATGGTGGGTCAAGTTTGCTAAATTCACAACCGGAATAAAAATCACCCTCTATTAGGACTTTGAAGTTAGATTTAGTTTGTTATATATTTTTACTGTAGTCTAATTGCGATAACATAAACCAATAAATGAACCAAATGTTGACGTTGAAACATCAGTTTTATATATTCATTCTTTCTCATATTTTCATATACTGTCACTCACACAACACTGACCCCCCCTTAAAAAAGATAGAGATAGCAGGGCTGGTTGGAAGATTAGACTCTAAAGCAACTTTCCTCACAATCCTGCACCTTTTGTGGAAGAAACTTGACGGGCTTGACAGAGCAGCAAGCGCTCTAAACAAAGCCTGGCCTTCCATCCCTCAACTCAACTGTCTCCATCTGAAAGCCTCATCACTTCCCTCACGCCACAGGAGCAGCGAGGGAGGAAGAGAGGGAGGCAGAGGGGGAGGCAGAGAGGGAGGCAGAGGGAGGCAGAGGAGGAGGCAGAGAGGGAGGCAGAGAGGGAGGCAGAGGGGGAGGCAGAGGAGGAGGCAGAGGGAGGCAGAGGAGGAGGCAGAGAGTGAGGCAGCAAGGAAGGCAGAGAGGGAGGCAGCGAGGGGGGCAGCGAGGGAGGCAGAGGGCGAGGCAGAGAGGGTGGCAGAGAGGGAGGCAGAGAGGGAGGCAGAGAGTGAGGCAGAGAGTGAGGCAGCGAAGGAGGCAGAGAGGGAGGCAGCGAGGGAGGCATCGAGGGAGGCAGAGAGGGAGGCATCGAGGGAGGCAGCCAGCAGTTTAGTTGTTGGTAAACAGCCCTGGAAATGTCTTCGCAGCGAGTACAATTAAAAGCCTCTGACTCCCAGAGGAAGCCCCAGAACCAATGAAAACAAATTTGGCAGTTTAATTTTCTTCCCACTGTCTGAGGGAGGGGCGGTAGAGTGGGAGTCTTCTCAGGCCTGGTCTCTGGGAGCAGAGAGGGGAGAGGCAGGGAGGGGAGAGGCAGGGAGGAGAGAGGCAGGGAGGGGAGAGGCAGGGAGGAGAGAGGCAGGGAGGGGAGAGGCAGGGAGGGGAGAGGCAGGGAGGGGAGAGGCAGGGAGGGGAGAGGCAGGGGGGGAGAGGCAGGGAGGGGAGAGGCAGGGAGGGGAGAGGCAGGGAGGGGAGAGGCAGAAGGAGCCTATGTTGGAGTCAGTTGGGCTTTCTGATTAGCTGAATTAACTATATCAAAACCCAATTAAGCTAACTATACTCCAGCTATTCAGGTTGAGGCGAGGGGAGAGTTGGGTCAGGATGCGGGAGCGGCCTTCGCTGGCACACTCTTGCCTCTGCGGGCCTCCCAGAGCAACGTGATTACTGCCGAGGCACACCGAGGCACTGGAGATCAGTCTCTCCTTCAAAGCAAAGTCTCCCCGGATGATCAGCCCTTCCAATTTGGTGGCGGAATGGGGTTTGAAGAAGAAGAAGAAAAAAAACCTTGACTACTTAACCTGCTTTCTGCAAAATGGTAGGAGGCAATGAATTACCGGTGTAAGGTTAACCATTGTCTGTTGACACAAAATACACATTTCAAACGACACCTTTCCTGCACACATTGAAGTGTAAAGGTGGTGGTGCCGAACACAAAGAATATCAAACAGCTGTTGTTGACAAGAGGATCTATGAATCTGCATGTAGCTGCTGTGAAGGTGTAACGTAGAGTAGCCCTTGTTCAGAGCCCTGTAATTACAGCGTTTTCCTACCCGTCCTCTAATCTGTGCGCCGTAGCATCGATGTTGCGTGAGGGGGGTAATTTGGAGACGTAGTTAAGGGCTCTGATTGATGCTGGGAGGGTGTCATCGCTCCGCTCTCTGAGTGACGCCGGCAGAGACCGAGAAGCGCGGTGTCGCCCGTCTCGATTCCCAGGCACGCCACCCCCCCCCCCACCCCCCCACCGTCACCCCGCCCAAACCCCCCAGCCCCCCGGTGTCAGAGAGGGACCCCACTTTGACGTGAGGCAGCCCACAGTGTCACTTGTGAACGTCCAGATCTCTGTTGACTGGGAGGCCGTGGGCCAGGGCTGCTGCATGCATCCTCATGACAGGATCCCACATCAGCACTGCGCTCCGTCCTGCTAACATCATTAGCAGGTTTCATCTCAGGGACAAGAAAAAGAAGAAGACGGAAAAAAGAAGAAAAAAAACGTCCGCCCGTTTCCTCAAGTCAGTAGTCATTAACGTCTTCTCAGGAGTCAGATCTTACCCCGGCACTTTTTTTTTTTTTTTTTTTTTGGTTTACACTCGTCAATTAGTGAAATGAAACTGTATTTGCCTCAATGCGCCTCTTTTCGGTTGAAGTAAGAAATGATCATTATTTGTGTTATAGGGATAGTGGTCTAATTACCGCAAGCCTTCTCTGAAACTTTGGTGCAACAACTATCAACAACAAACTAAATATATATAGTTATCACTTGCTGTAAGATTGACTACAGTTGGTTCCAGTTTGTACATCAGGTCTTATTGGTTCCCTGTCTAATGCAGCCTAGATGGCACTCTCGTGATAGTGTCACTAATAATGCCTGGATGCCTTGTCTCAGCATTAGTCAGTTTAGAACAGACAGTGCTTTACACCATACTGTAATAACAAAAGTATCATCAAGGTCACCTCCTTCAGTATGCATGGACAAGAAGCTAAGCCAAGCAAACCCTAATGAATGCACAATAATGACTTTTTTTGACTCTTTGAATACCCCATGATATAACAATGCCTGAGTAAAAAGTGACTTAGTTAATGATGTGTTGGAAAGACATCTTCAATCCAGCCGTGTAGTCATTGCTACAGCACTCTCATATAGCAAAGGAGTTATTAGAAAACGCCAGAAGATCTTCCATCCAGGTGAAATCCCTGGAGGCTGTGTCCTGCACTAGCCTAGGAGAGTCAAGATGGAACCAGAAGTTGATCACATGCCTTGTCCTGTTCATGTTTATTTTTTTAAATTCAAATCAGAGTTGCCTGAGATTGAGAGAGCTCTTAGAGCGACATATTCATCAGTCCATCCGCTGTGAGCAACGTCTCCACTCAGTTAATCAGTTGGAAAATAAAACGATGGGATTCGAAGTCATTTGTCCATTTTTACAACCCTGAGACACATTGATCCAGGGGGATTAATGACTGGGGTTCATACTGTCGTAGATGTAAACAGGAAGTACAGAGGTTACCGTCATCAGCCACTCACTGCATGTGACCCACCTTGTTTTCTCTTCCTTGGGGTCAAGTCACTCCACATAGAGACTTACTTCATCTGAGAAAGAAAGGAGGAGAAAGAGAGAGAGAGAAAGAGGGGGAGAGAGACAGAGAGAGAGAGAAGGAGAAAGAGGTGGAGAATCATTAAAGCTCAAGAACAATTCATCGCAGTGTCTAGACGCACACAGTTTAAAGAAGACGCGGATGCTTAATACTTTTCATCTGAATATTGTGAGTCCGTTTTCAGAACGCCTCTGACGAGAAGTCAAATGGTGAAGCCAAGCTCAGGGTTTTTCCTGGGTCAAAATGGGTCTTCGGTGCTCAAAATATATATATATATATATGTATATGTATATACATACTTTTTTTTTCTCCCCCAACCCCACATATTTGTGTCCTATTTCCGCAAAGCAATAGAGTTAGGCTACTTAAAGACACTTTACACTCAAAGTATGTTCTAAATGGTATAAATGCTGCCAATTAATAATTGACGTAACAACTTATTGTAAAAGGTCAGTAGCCTAGCCTATCGATTAAGGTAGGCCATTCTGAAGCATGTACACTGCCTGCCTCATTTGATCTTGATAGGCTAAGTATTCTGCAGCCAACATAAAAAATAAACCCACTTTTTATTCATTAAAACTACTTCAGCATAATAATGCACCTTAAATACAAACCTGAGCAAGGGCAGAAATCGCTACCGAATCAACAGACATGTGCAATTTAGCTAGCAGGGGAAGAATACATACAATGAAAATCACCAGTTAACTTGATTTAAACTTGCAAGGACTATAGACTTATACAATAACAGGCTCCCATAAACTGACAACATAAGTTATAGGCTATGACTTACAGTTTTCAAAGACGCACACACGCAATCTCAATTGCGATGTGAAGCGTGTGTCCTAGCAATACTCCGACAAGCACTCTAACAATCACTGCTGATAAGACGGCCAAAAATGTTGTACAGCCTGATTTCTGATACCGTGGCGGCAGAGATTTTGCCATAGAGGAAACACTGCACTATATATTATCATTCCAGGTTAAGAATACCCATGGAGGCTGAGTTTGAAATCATAAATCAAACTTTTGTCAGCATTTTGAGTGGAAATTCTATTTGCATTTCTACAGGTGTATTTGTGCACGTCGGGCTGGCCCTCGCAGCGGAATGACAGTTCAGTGGCCACTTTTGCCTTTGGCGCTCGGGATTTGTCATTGGCGCTAAGGAAAACGGCTTTGGTGCGCCAACATTTTCTCTATGCAGGAAAAACCCTGAAGCTATTAAGGGATGCCCAAAGAAATGTCCTCCAGTTGGAATGGCCCCCTATGTAGAGCCATTTAGTGCAGATGGGAAGCCCTAATATCACAGCAGGGATGGCAGGGGGAGGGGGGTGGAGGACTGGGAGGGGGTGGAGGACTGGGAGGGGGTGGAGGGCTGGGAGGGGGTGGAGGGCTGGGAGGGGGGTGGGTTAACATTTGATGGAGGGAGGCCCATATTCCATTCAGCACGCTGAGCAGGTGTAGCGTCCAGTAAACCAGTCTTGTTCATATTTTAGCACAGCTCGCCAATAATAATTTGCTTAGAATCGGTAATCCTAAAATCTGAAGGGGGGTGGGGGGGGGGGGGGTTTATTGGCAGGCATGACCTTGGAGCTGTTGTTAGCAGAGACCAGATCAACACATTCTTGCAGACCGAGGGGAGACAAGCCGCTTCCTTCTCCTGCGTTCATGGTTAGAACGCATTTCAAATAGGATAGAAGAAAATATGATATTTATAAGTGTGTTATCACTAAAGATCTGGTTTTGAAATAAGCCATAGAGAATGTAGTCGTGTCACATGTGTACTTTCAACAAACGATATATATTTAAGTTGTTATGTTGAATTGATAAAATGTGCTCAAACACCAGCATGCACTGTAGAGCAACCTGCCACTGGAGAGACACCACAGGCCCCACGTGAACTACTGATCTCAAACTAAGTTTGTCAGAACCTGTCGAGTCATTCCAACTCCTCTCCAAAGTTTTTTAACCTTGAGAGCCCAGGCAACCCCGAAAAAAGTAATAATAATTCCAACCTGATCTTCCTACTTATTTTATATCTCCCCTCAGCAACCGAACTTCTACTCGGCAACAGTGCAGTTATTAATTCATGAGGCACTAATTAGTTCTTTGTTTAATTTTGTGTTAAACAGGCTGACCGGAATGATAACGACTCGCGCTGTAGCATTTCGGTCCCACGCCACTCCTGTTTGCTGCAACAAGGGAGCATCGTGCGACTAGCATGATGAACCCAATTCCCTTCCAAGTTGCACTTCATTAAGTCAAAATGTGACAAGGAGCTTAGAGGGAGAACTGGCAGATCTGATCATACATAACAATGCAGAGCCAGTAAGTTTGTAGAAGGAAGTAGGGAGGGGGTTTGTTGGAGGATTGGGGGGTTGGGGGCTGTGGATTCCAGCAATGCATGTTGCTAATTTTCTATTTTTAACCCTTAGGGGCCGTCTTTCATTTTCCTTTAATTGTTTTTGTTCAGAGCCACGGTGTCCTCTTTTTAAATTGCGTCTCCTATCGAGTGCCCTGATCGAGGCCCCGCACAGCGCGGCAGGAAGACAGCAGTAAACAAGGCTCTGGCCTTATCCCCCGTCTGAACGGCAAGGTGCTGCCCTCCCATTGGAAGAGCCCGGGTGCTTCTCCACCAGAGAAGAAGAATCGAGAGCGCGGGGCAAGATGTCTGAGTGGTGGGTGTCTGATTAACCTTCCTTTACGTCAGGTGGAGAAACCTGATGAACCGCATCATTTACAAAAGTACAAAAGCCAGTTTTGAACACAGGAATGTGGCGTACTCGTTCCGTGTACTCGTTCCGCAAAGAACTTTCTGAGTTCAGAAGAGAGAACAGATTGTTCAGTATGAAGATCGTTGGCCTACATAATTAGAATGTCAGACATATTTCACTAGGATCACCAAAACCCTCTAAAAGTCATTTTCTCGAGCAACAACCCCATCAAATGTACAGTATCAGTCTTTTCCTGAAGTAACTCAAAATACACATAAACTGCATTCCTACAAAATGGAGAAAAAGCATGTTGTCCTTCGCACAGCATGGAGCCAGGCAGAGACACTACTGGAAATCACGCCACCATCGTCAGGGTAATTACAGTTGATACACACTTTCATCAGTACAGACAGGAAAGAAAACGAGGGAAAAAAACCTCAAAAACAAAAGCAACAGATGACTAGCTTCACAAAGATGTTCAATGCTTCCAAGAACCTCCCCACTGGCTAAAGATATGATAGCATCAAAAAGCAGACAAGTAATTACACTGTATAATAGGCAAGATTGGCATTTTCGAAATCATTTTCATGTGGATGGAAATGACATTGCACAGACTATTCTGTATTCACTGGTGCAGATAAATAAACAACACAGGGAGAACAGGGGGAGAAAAAAAGCCCATGAAGAACGCGCCAGTACAATGGCAAGCAGGTCAGTAATTAGAAACTCTGTTTGCACAGTAATAATTTTAATATATTCATCAGGAAACAGGACATGCCTGGCATGATAAAATCCCATCAAGGATCATATCCCGGCTCTCTGTTAACCTTTGAAACAGACTGACAGCACATTGCTGCACATCTCAGAGAAAGAATAAAACATATTACTGTGGAGCCTTGATTTGGAAAGGATTCTCAGCCTTGGAGATATAGTGGGCAGTGTGACACAAGACCTATGCTACTGCTTGCTTCTGTTTGAATCCGTGTCGTAGCAATGGTATGGATCACAGCAGAGGCTTGAGTTCTCTTTTTTGTGTCTGTTAAACGGCGTTTTTTCTTTCAGCATACTGAACGTCTCGCCACGTTTCAACTGCACGTGTAGAAAATGTGGTAAAAAGTGCTTAACCTTGTTTTGTTATTGTGAGTGGGGGTGATGCTATGGAAATGATTGCAAATTGCTTAAAGGAGTCCTGACACGCAAAAACCTTGACCTCATGCAGCCATTTCCCAAAGACGGAGGAATACTTAATTGTGAGAGGAACTGAGGGTGGAGCAGAAGGTAATCGTTGTCAACAACATTCCTGCTATAAGATCACTTTGTGCAAAAATAGCTCAAAGTAATTCAAGCTTGAAGTATACCAGTGCCCACACTACCAAAGTGCATGTTACCTTAATGCGATGAACACACCGAATGCAAACCTAAGCTCCATAAGAGATTCAACCGACTTTGCAACTTGCAAGTCAGTGAACAAGTCAAGCAAATATTGTACTTGTTTGTGTGTTGGTGGGGTATAAAACTCTTATAACGCGAATAACAGGAAAACAGAAATAGTTAGTCCACGGAGCTGAACGGCTTGAGAAAACAATCCTGTGTCGTAATGTTTGCTAAACTATTGTCTGCGTTTCCTGGTTTCATTTCTCACGTGCAAACCTAGAAAACTTTAAGTTTACGTGACCCCAGTTCAAATAAAAAGCAACCACTAATTACACGAAACAGTGGCCACACTACCAGAATAACCCAAGCTTCCAGAAGATCCCCCCGCGCCGTGCGGCCTTCATCTCCAGCAGGCTCGTCTGAAAGGCACAATGAGAAATGGGACGTTTTCTTCATGACACAGCTCATACATTTCTGACAGCAGCTCGCAGGCCCCTCTTTGGGTGTTGTCACTTGGGTCTCCCCAGAGCCCTGCTCTGTCCTGGGGCAGAACCCCACCAGGAGGGGGGGGGGGCTGAAGGGCAGATATCCCCTCAGTCTCACTATCCCCTCCTCGCCTAATTTCAGTTGTCCGTCCCTTTGAAACCCCAGTCTCACGCTGGACCCAAGAATAGTGAGCCATGCGCAACAAGTGCAGGCGCCATGGAAACCTCGGTTTCCCCCCCCGAAATATTCCTTTTTCTCTTTTTTTGAGGAGCTGTCACCGGGAGGGGTGGGAGGGGCAAGACCCTGGCCGTGACAAAGCCCATTTTCTCCCCGCTCCTTGATTGATTAAAAAAGACTTTTTAGCGAAACCATGTTAAAGGACAAAAGCCTGACACCCAGAAGGACACCCTGGGGGATGGGCCAATCAGACCGTTTCCCTGGTAATAGAGAGCGCAGGGAGAAAAAAACAGGAACAATATCATAATCGGCACAATGGAAGGGTCAAGCCAAGCATGAAACCTAACAACAATGGTGATTACCAAGATGACGGAAATAAAAGCCCACTTATAAGGGAGCGAGTATGTTCACATCGAAACAACTCTTATAACGCCGGCGTTACCATCGCCGTCATTTGCATTTGGGTGGCACTTCAGTGGTCGTTATGCTTTTGATTCATATATTTCCTTTGTGGGCTGGCTTATCAAACACGCCACGGTTGTGGAGTCTTGTTCAACACGACTTCATTCTGACTGATCCATTTGTTATCAGTCTCCAGCCCAGTTCATCAACCTGCTCCCAGATATTAGGATCCTGCCATGCATGTTTCATTAGCTGGTAAACCCAACTGCTCTGACTTGTGCCTGATTCATGACATCATGACCCTGCCACTATGAAAGATGGTATGGCATCTCTCTTTACTCACAGTCTAGAACCCCCCCACTCTACACCCCACCCCCCCCCCCCCCCCCCCCCCAACAAACACACCAATTATTATTAATGCTTTTTGCATTAGGTTCGCTCCACACTTGAGAGCAAAATTATACATGTTCTGTTGTGACTCGGGTGTAATATGGGATCAATACGCTGTATGCATTGAACATTTCACTGCTCTCGTTGACCTAAGTGACAGCCCATTTAAAACTGTGTGAGAGAGAGAGAGAGAGAGAGAGAGAGAGAGAGACCAGCTCAGCTGGTGTCTACAGCACCAACGGGAGAGACATTATTAATTCATCTCAAAAACACAGGTCAATACCAAGAGCCTACTGCTTGCAGAGCATGGTATAGCTGTTTCAGTGCATTACCTGATTTAGATAACGGATCTCTATGGACTTTGAGTCATCGGACTGTAAAAAATAAAATAAATAACATAACTGCAGGATTATCGTCGGAACACGGCTGTGGAATCCAGAGTTGTGGCGTGGTGTTCTAGAACAGGAACATTTGGGTTCCAAGTTCGACCTCCTTCATCAAGGTGGAGATGAGAGGAAGGTGTTGACAGAGAACAGAGGGGCGAGCAGAGCAGCATTTGAAGCCTCTCTCTCACATGAGGAATTAGTATTCCACATCCTGATGGTTTCCAAACACAAAAAGGCCTTGCCAAATCCCCACGGTGGAGGTGTCAGAGAGAAAATGACGAGAATCTGCTCCTTGACAGGGAGTCATTTATATTTTAGCTTCGTTCCATTATCTTAACGAATCCATCATCAGCCAATGCAATATTAACAGCAGAAAATCAACTCATTAGATCCAGGGGGATTTAATCAAGATTGCAATCATGTATGCTGTTCCTGGAGAGTTGGCTTCTCATTTTTTTTTTTTTTTTTTTCTTTTTGGTCCTTTCCACGTAATTGCCGCATCTCAGATCTTAATAAATTATTCTCCATCTGAGATTGATGCCTTTCCCCCCCCCCCCCTCTCTCTCTCTCCCTCTCACGCCAAGCACTCACCATCTTCGACTATAATATTTACCATAAACATTATTATGTCATGGGCACACAGTTTAAAATGGCCTTTAGCTAACTCAGAGAAGTAATTGGCTTCTCCATTTCTCTCTCGTTTCCCTGTTAATTGCCCAGTGATATTGCTAACAGATCTCTCAGAAAGAGAAGAAGGGAGCTTCTTCTTCCAGCCCGGCTGGGATGAGCTGTCGAGCTTTCTCAACCTTTTATTGGTGGGATTTAGAGAGAATGCCCGGTGTCTGATGTTACTTATTAAGTCAGTGAAAAAAAAAGATAAAAGCCTATTCCGTGTTTGATCTGCAAAACTGCATTTGAAATACCAACATCAGCAGAGAAAACTCAATGTCAGGCCAGGGAGACGTTTTATTCCACTTTTTCCCCCCCACAGGAAGATAACATAAAACCCTCCATGTCCACCTCATGGACAACTTCTAATAACGATCCTTTCCTGCGTTACACCCTGTGTTTACTACTCAGAGACAAACACCAGTATATACATCCACCTGGGTAAAAACCAGCCGGAAGTTTACAGCTCTCTCACAGAAAAGGACAATATCTTGTAGGTATCAGCTCAGTTAAATGTCCAATCCGTGCTGTCTAGATTGTTCTGACATCATTATCCTACGTCTAATAAGATAAAGTGCCCTGGTGAGGAGGACAGACTAAAGCCCTCACACTCCGTCTTTTGCTGTGCCAATGCAGTGGACAATGACATCACACGGCTTACGTCTGTCCAGGTTTAGAACAAAAATAACAACAGCAAGAAACACACACACAAAAAAAAAAAACAACCTCAAATCTTCATAAGAAGTTCTCCTGGACCGACGACACCGCGGCGCGTGATTTTCAATGCCGGCACAGACTAAGCTATGTGAGGAAAATAAAGCCCTAAAATGATCACAAACTATTTGGGTGAAGTGTTATAACAACGGCGATGTGTGTGAAGGTGCAGTACGTGCTGTGTTTGGTCTGTGGCACATGCAGCACGCCCGGTAGGCAGCGTAGTCTGGTAACACTTATCCATCTGACAACTGGGTTTTTTCTCTCACAGACGGGATTAACTCCAACATGTTCAACATGATCCAAAAGTGTAAAAACGGTGGAAGAGCCCTTTAATCTGCCTATGGAACAAAGCCTTTTGTACAAGGGCTAACCTGACCTTGTCAGTCTCAGTTAAACTTTCTGTCTATTCGGCAATATAAAGCCCTCCCCAGGCCTTCTCCCCCTCCCTCCCTCCCTCCCTCCGTCTCTCTCTCTTTCCCTCCCTCCCTCTGTGTGTCTCTCTCACCCTCACCCCTCCTATACCTTTCTTTTTTTTCCTCAAGCCCCCCCTTGTACCCTCCCTCCCTCCATTTCTCCCTCTCTTCCCCCCCCCCCTCCCTCCCTCCCTCCCTCTCTCTCTCTTTTCACCCAGGACTGTGTCTGTGCAGAAGCACCAAATACTGTCTTAATCCCTGTTTCTCTGAGATGGCCAATCTGAGCCCTCTGTAAACCAATCTCAGAGTTTTTTATCTTGATTTATTAGATTACCAGTCTTGGGTCTTGAGCCACTGCCACACACAGTAATCCTAATCAGAATAGACAAGTATTAGCCCAGTTCAAGGGAAGATAAACTCTGGCAGTGTGTCCAACTTTCAGTGCAAGGGCAGCAACAGGCTTATAGGCTTGCTGTGTCATTTTTTTTTTCTCTCCGTAATCTCTGTTCTTTTTTTTTTCTTGTTTTTTTTCTTTTACATTAAGAAAATGAGAGCGTAATTAAATACATAAATCCTGACACAGAACCCCTCAAAAGGCCTGAAAGCACTGAACCCCATCCAGAAGTCTCTCCTCCCCCCTACACTGAAGCTACTGAGCCAAGTCCAATCATTTGTATCTTTCTCGGATTTTTAACTACGAGCAACACAAACAGAAGCAGAAAGCAGAAAGTCCCACTGAAAACATCCGCTAGAATTAATTTTACATCTGAATGAATTCCAAGGCGTTGTTGTCAAATCGTGAGCAAGCCGAGTTAAATACCTCATTCCCTTTGGTCAACAGGAAGTAAAAAACTGAAATAACAAGAGCAAAAATGACTACAGTAAATCAAAAGTGCTTGTCTATGATCTGAATACAATATCAGGACATGTGGGATGAGGCTTTGAATTTGGGGGGGGGGGGGGGGGGGGGGGGGGGTGTTGGGTAGGATGGAAAACCACTGGCTGTATTGTCTCGCCTGAACTGAACTGACACCACAGATTTCTGATCCTGGCCCGTTTTCAGCCAGTTGTGTTGAATGTGAGCTAGCTGGGGGAGGCAGGCCCGGGTCCACGTGACGTGAGGCCAGAGCTGGGGAGCACTCACAAGGGTCTGCTGCTGCGCTAACCCTGGTGGCAGCTGTTAGCCTGCCACAAAGTGCAACAGCAGCAGTGAGGATATCCTGAAATACTATTGAAAACCGCTAAAGCTTTATCCTCTCCAATGTAAAGTTACACTTCAGCCCGGCGCCAGACCAGTCAATCACTGATCAATCTGGGAGAGGTATAAATGGAGTGGAGGCCTTGGGCTAATTCGGCTGCTTTTCCAGTAGGAAAGGTCGAATGGCAAGTTTTTGAAGGAAGACAACAACTGCCTTGGAAGTGTTAGGGCCTTTTTTTGGAGGGTGTGGAAACAAATCCAATGCGCACATCTTGTGTCCGTATGTGTGTAGCGTTTGTGTGTGTGTTTGTGGGGGTGTATTTCTGTGTGCCTGTATGTCTGTGTGTTAGTGTGTGCGTGTGCATCAGTGTGTGTGTGCATGTCTGTGCGTGTGTGTGTCTGTGTGTGTGTCTGTGTCCAGGGGTTGGCCCTGTGCACAGGCCCCGGGGTGACAGAGGGAGCAGAGGTAGATGTGACAGCCATGTCTGTTCCCTGTGTGTGTGCGTTTGCCCTCGCAAACGAGCCAGTGCCTTCACCGGGCCCTGCGGCCATGCTTGGTCTCTCTCCCCCGCCCAGACAACATCCAACACAAGGAGGATGTCCACTCCGGAACAATCTCCTCACTGGTTTCAATGAAACCGATATTTATACCTCCAAAACCAAACAAAGTCAAATGATTAGAAATGCTTATCTTTGTCGCTACTCATTTTCGAGGATAAACACGCGTGATACGTGCAAGATAAAACGGGACAAACACATCCATGAGAAGCACATAACGACTCCAACGCACACGCTAACAAGACGCTTTCCAAGTACAGCTGCCCCCGCTCACACGATTCCTTCTGAAAAGAGGACCATCATCATGGATTCATTCTGAAAAGAGGACCATCATCATGGATTCATTCTGAAAAGAGGACCATCATCATGGATTCATTCTGAAAAGAGGACCATCATCATGGATTCATTCTGAAAAGAGGACCATCATCATGGATTCCTTCTGAAAAGAGGACCATCATCATGAAGGTGTCCGTGCAAGCGTGGCGTGAGCTTTCATAAACGCTCAGGATGGATTTGAGCTGCTCCTCTGAGGTGCCCTTCAGCGTAAGTGTCCCCGTGTGTTCTTAAAGAGGAATATTCATTTCCTGAGGTAGGCCTTGTCAGCCTTGCCACCAAATCCATATCCTGTCCTGTCTGCCTGCCTCTTCCTCTTCCGTGTGAACGCGAGACGGCTCATCGCCCTATCGGTTTCCCCTGTGAACCCTCTGGTACAGGATGGACCAGACGCCCAGGTAGGGTCAGTGTCTCTCCTCTGCCAGGGTCACTGAAGCAGTCGAGTTCAGGGCTGATTGAACACACGTCTCTCTCTCTCTCTCTCTCTCTCTCTCTCTCTCTCTCTCTCTCTCTCTCTCTCTCTCTCTCTCTCTCTCTCTCTCTCTCTCTCTCTCTCTCTCTCTCTCTCTCTCTCTCTCTCTCTCTCTCTCTCTCTCTCTCTCTCTCTCTCTCTCTCTCTCTCTCTCTCTCTCTCTCTCTCTCTCTCTCTGTCTCTCTGTCTCTCTGTCTCTCTCTCTCTGTCTCTCTCTCTCTCTCTCTCTCTCTCTCTCTCTCTCCTCCTCTCTCTCTCTCACTCTCTCTCCCACACCCTCTCTTGCTGTTTCAACTTCCTGAGGAATTTACTTGTGTTAGTGTTTATTGTAAGCGAATGACTGATAGTGCTATTTGTTAAAGATAAGGCATAAAATTAAGCGAAATGTGCTCCCGTTTCAACCACAAAACCAGAAGGAAATGTACTGTAAAACGGCACATAATATCTATATCGAGCGACAAGCTCAATTTCTCTTCATGTGAACTGTGAAGAACATCTTCATCAGTCACCCCCCCCAACACACACACAGACACGCGCATTGCTACACGCAATGCTACCCGAAATAATAGGAATCTAAGTGTTTGTGCAGAGAGGGGAGACAAGCAGCTGTTCGAGCGTGCAGGAAGAAGGAGGAGGTTAAAAACAGTCAATGGAGGCTAAAGAGCCAGCAGGTTTGGCGTTGACAGAAAGCGTGGCCAGGGACTGCAGTTCAGGACTTCTGGAAACCACATCAAACAGGTCATGGCTCGGTGCCAAGACGAACACACCAACTGCTGCAAAATAATGAAAGGGGGAAGAGGAGAAAGGAGTGTTTTTACAGAGATGTGGACAAAAGAAAGGGAGAAAGGCAAGAGTGATATGAAGGTGGAAATAAAGAGGCAGATGAAAGACGAGGAAGACAGAAAAAGAGAGAGAAAGACAGGCAGTTAGAGAGAACACGAGACAGTGAAAAAGAGTGCATGAGCTCAAGAGAGAAAAAGAGAAAAGAGTGTACACAAGAGACACTGAAAAAAAGAGAGACAGGAATGGGGGGGGGGGGTTGGCCTGGTGGAAGAATACTTAGGAGATACCCAACAGCCTCTGGTCCAGTCAGCCTCTTAGTGGTCCCAGGCAGTCCCTAGTGGACCCAGTCAGCCTCCTAGTGGTCCCAGGCAGTCCCTAGTGGACCCAGTCAGCCTCCTAGTGGTCCCAGGCAGTCCCTAGTGGACCCAGTCAGCCTCCTAGTGGACCCAGTCAGCCCCTAGTGGTCCCAGTCAGTCCCTAGTGGACCCAGTCAGTCCCTAGTGGACCCAGGCAGTCACTAGTGGACCCAGTCAGTCCCTAGTGGACCCAGTCAGCCCCTAGTGGTCCCAGTCAGCCTCCTAGTGGTCCCAGTCAGCCTCCTAGTGGTCCCAGTCAGTCCCTAGTGGACCCAGTCAGTCCCTAGTGGACCCAGGCAGTCACTAGTGGACCCAGTCAGTCCCTAGTGGACCCAGTCAGCCCCTAGTGGACCCAGTCAGTCCCCTAGTGGTCCTAGGCAGTCCCTAGTGGACCCAGGCAGTCACTAGTGGACCCAGGCAGTCCCTAGTGGACCCAGTCAGTCCCTAGTGGTCCCAGGCAGTCCCTAGTGGACCCAGTCAGCCTCCTAGTGGTCCCAGTCAGTCCCTAGTGGACCCAGTCAGTCCCTAGTGGACCCAGTCAGTCCCCTAGTGGACCCAGTCAGTCCCTGGTGGACCCAGTCAGCCCCTAGTGGACCCAGTCAGTCCCCTAGTGGTCCCAGGCAGCCTCCTAGTGGACCCAGGCAGTCCCTAGTGGACCCAGGCAGTCACTAGTGGACCCAGGCAGTCCCTAGTGGACCCAGTCAGTCCCTAGTGGACCCAGTCAGTCCCCTAGTGGACCCAGTCAGTCCCTGGTGGACCCAGGCAGTCCCTAGTGGACCCAGGCAGTCCCTAGTGGACCCAGTCAGTCCCTAGTGGACCCAGGCAGCCCCTAGTGGACCCAGGCAGCCTCCTAGTGGACCCAGGCAGCCTCCTAGTGGACCCAGTCAGCCCCTAGTGGACCCAGGCAGTCCCCTAGTGGACCCAGGCAGCCCCTAGTGGACCCAGTCAGCCCCTAGTGGACCCAGGCAGTCCTCTGGAGGGTCCAGGCGTTGTGCTCGACTGCCAGGTCCCACTCCCAGGCCTATCAGAAACCAGCCACTTGTTCAGGGGAGCACCTGACTAATACCCACTACAATGTCACTTCTATATTTGTATCCTGCTAATCTGCTCTCCGGGCTCCAATCTTTTCCACTTTCTTGCAAATTTATCACCAGACCGAAAGGCTGGTGCCAGATCCTAAGTGCCTCACCCTTTTAAATTAAACAGTGGCATTTGTGATAAAGCCACTAAATTCCTTATCTAACTGCTCTGAAGAGACTTTCAAGGCAAAGTGTCACTTTTCCTAAACTGGAGTGCTCATGACGCCACCCCCCTGTACACCCCCAACACACACACACACACACACACACAGCCTTTTCTTCTGCTCTCCTGTTCGAGGGACAAAATCGAGTCTAAAATAGAATGAAACGAGGGAAGCTAGAAGTGGGACGGACAGCTATTTTCTGCTAAGTGGACGTCTGATTCTACTTAACACTCCCCAGCAGTGTGACTGCTTTACAAACACATGCCTACCACTAGATACTTGGCTCATTTGTAAAACATTCCTAATAATTTTGCTTACGTAAGGTACTAAATTGTAGAATTCATACAAAAAATTACAACAACAGAAAACTTTACGTATTCACAAAACATTCCTGAATAAATACTGTTTATATCAGTAGTCTAAGGATGTGTAAAAGCTTCACAGTGCCAACTTTAGTTTTCAAATACATCCGAAACGAAAAGCCTTACTAAAACAACTACTTCCTTTCAGTAACAGGTTGTGCTTCACCATCAATTACGTGGGCTGTTATTCAATTAGAGCACCAGGTGATGGGCTTAGATGAGGCAGAGGCACAGACAAAAGATGTCTTTCAAGGCTCCTCCTAAGTAGTCAATGCCATGTAATTTGACCTAAGATAACACAATCAGACATGAATAAAAAGTGTTTACATGTCTATTTCAGTCTGCTCACCGCACACAATGCACCAGTGGGGCTGGAGTGTGGAGGACATGCAACCTGGGCAGTCCAGATCCCTCTGTAGACACACACTGACACGGTCTTGTCAATAAATGTTGTGTTCGCTTTGCTTTCCATTGCAGATGCATTACCTAATATGGCTCCGCCTGCTTTCTGGGTTATTTTGAGTCGGAGTGTGATATTGTTCTCTCTCTCTCTTTCACTCTCTCTCTATCTAACCTTGTCCCTCTGTATGGATTCCAACAGAAAGCAAAGCGATGAGGCACTCATAGTGTGGTGTTGTTGACGGAATCAACACAGGCAAAGCAGGTCAAAAGGACAGTCATTGATTAGGATATGCACAGTATACCGTGTGTAATAATACTCTCTAATGCCTCATATGGTTCAGTTCAATACCACAATATGTACTGTAACTTCCCACCATGCAATACAAGTTAACATATCTTTGGGAAAAAAAGCTTTGAAAAACAGTTTGCTTTCAGTAATGATAGAAGATTGTGGTACCACTGGCGGTTTAACTGGGTGTGGCCCTGCTCCTCTCGTTCAACAATAACCAAACACACACAATAAAGACACAGCACAACTGTATATCTACGTTATTTAGCTTTCTGTCATTTCAATGTCAGTGCTTTTGTTTTCTTACTTCGATGTTGTTTTTAGCTTTTTCCCCCCTCTAATCTCCTTGTGATATGCAGTGATATGACTTCCTGCCTGCTCCATTGTTTTCGCACTTTTTTCAAAAATGAGGTTAAAACAAACTGTTCCTATGTAGAAGGTCGAAAAACACTGTTATGAAACTTGTAAGGGGGGGTGGGGGGTTAAAGGAGAATAAAGGTAATGCTGTGCCACCAACAGGGCACTCCTGTCCCACAGGACGGTCCACTTCCCTCTCAGTCTGACAGAAACCCAGAGATTAGTCTCTGTAATTAAGAGTAAAAAGCTTCAGTTTGACACTCAGGGTTCCTCGGGGCGATGTCGTGTCTTAATCTCAGTCTCTTGTGTTTATTTATCATTTCGCAAGTTCTACGCCCGAGGACTCCTTGATTACCGAGACAAGACACAGGAGGATTTCCTGGGCCAGCAGAGTGAAATCTCCAATGCCTGGCTGTAAACTGGCAGTTTGCTTAATGCTTGACCTTTGACCTCTCCTGGGTAATAACACCTTGGTATCTATCTTCACACACGTAGAGAGCACAGCAGAATCAGATATTCTGATGCCTGAGAAGGTTCTGTGTAGCTTTGGGAAACGCTATGAAGCAACTGTTTCTAATGCTAATTGTTGAAGAGGCTTTTATATGCGTATCTGATTAAAAAGGATCCACTTACCTTATGAATGACAAAAGTTGCCTTCTAATAAAAAGTATTAAAAGTATTTCAACTTGACTGGGTCCTAATGTGTCACATAAAATTCCTGGCAGGCTTAGGTATTGCCTACTTCATACTGTTCATATTGTGAACATTTATAACTATCAAAGTACAAAAATATGTAACTTGTCCCTGACCCTGAAGATATGCTGTTCTTGCCCATTTCTTTTTCATTTTTTCTTTCTAAAGAGGAAGTTGCATTTCCAGAGGTCCAGATTGAGATAGGGGTAAGATTTCAGGAATTTTCCATGTTTTTTCACACAAGCCATCTCAGCTGTTCCTGTCTTTAGTCACACTCCTTCTACACAATTCACAAAGTATGACAGAAAGTCTTAAAAACAGCAACTGCAGACTGAGATCTGCATGCTAAAATAAAAGGCTGAGAATAGATAAATAAAATCTGTCACCCAGCTGTCCAGCCTAAATCACTCCCGACCCCTTCAACAAGGGCTCAACTGCCAAAGCAAACCAGGCTATTTCAACTGCAGACAAGAAACCACAAAATAACTTATCTTGATTGAAAACTCTGACAATTACAGTACTGTATGTATCATTTAACATAATTACAGGACAGTGCTGTATGCTTTTGGGTCTCCCCTTTGTACTATCCTTCCTGTTGTAGAAACGACGTGTTGGCTGCCCAAGTTGCCTCTACTGAACAAGGACCCTGACACAGCCAGGAAAGGGGAACACTTCAGAACCGCCAGTCACAACGGCCGAGTCAGAAGGAGGGTAGAGAGAGACTGTCCAAGCCAAGAGAATATAAACGAGAGCACAGTTCAAACGTTAGCCATGTCTTCAGTTTGAATGAAAAGAGAATTTGGGGGTGGGGGTGTGGACGTGGGGGAGGCCGGAGTGGGTATGTATTTGTGTGTGTGTGTGTGTGTGTGTGTGTGTGTGTGTGTGTGTGAGTAAGCCTGGGCGTGGGTCTGGCAGGATATTCTGTCGTTACGAGAGAAAATCAGCAATAACAAGAGGTACAAATCTCTTTGCATGTTGTGTCTACCAGGGTTGAATCTTACAAATCCTCGGCCTGCCAACTTGATAACTTATTTCGGATTGGCATCACTGCCAGCAGTTCCTGCCCAGCAGTCTGAACCCATCTCAGAAGGCCGGAACATCAACTACCTCCACGCTCTTCAGGAGAGCTTCACATACACGTGTTACTAAGCGAGTCATGTTGAAAGGGTTGAGAGATTTCAAACCAGATGCTAAAACTGGAAAAAGATCAGACACTGGGTATTCCATCACCGGAAAAACTCCAAAACTAGCAGAGAGCAAGTCATGACAAAAGCCACAGATCTCAGACATGGATTAAGCCTAGTCCCACAGTAAAACACTTTTTTCCAATGGAGATCTTCACTGAATTGTTCTCTTACTGCAGGACCAGGCTTGATCCATGTCTGGGAAACTGTGCCAAAGAATACAAGCTGCAACTTCTATATGTGTAACCGTGTTTCCTATGACAACTGTGAAAGGAGAATATAGGATAAAAACTAAGCAAGACCATGCACAGCAGCCATGAATGGCCGATGGTAAAGTAACCACCCCCACCTGACTATCCTCTGATGGTGAGACATTCACAGTGTTCAAGGAAACCCCCTAAACTCACCCCACCCCCCACCCCACCCACCCCACATGGAGAAGAAGGGGTGTTAGGGAGTGCAGTGGTCCGACTCACCCAAACCAATAAATCCACGACCAGTCCGGGTATGGTCTCTGGAAGGCCCACAATCAGGCCGTCCTATCAGGCAACAGATAAATTGTATTTTGTGCTGACCGCATTGTCTCAGGCCTCTGGGTTTTGGTAATCTAATGTGTTCAACATGCTCTTGGTCACCTTGACTTTGGTTGCTATGGTGTGGAACACAAACACATCCCCACCCAGAAATATACCAAATAAGGCACAGGGAATGACCAAGAGAGCTCGATAGACAAGAATATACCGTAAAACACAGGGTAAACACAACATATCTACACCAACGTGTCCATGCGAGCGTAGGCGGAGGTTATTGGTGACGCAGACGCAACAGCTAATTAAGATGCGCCAATAATTGTATTAGGCGGGGATATTGTTGACTCAAAGAGAGAGGATGATTGCCTCAGCATCAACAAAAATAAATAAATGGAAGTTCTTGGCAACACAGAGGTCTTTCAGGACAAGTCCGTTTGTACTGAAAATGACCTTTAAACACTTTCCTGGCTCGCTTAGCCGGCAGGCTACAAGAAGGCAGCCGTCCTGTCTAGCTGTCGACCTCGGCAGATGTGAGTTCTAAAGAGTTCAAAAGAATTCTGCATGGGGGCAGCGCCATTTACATAATCCTCCACATATATTCCCTTGCAACCTAATCAAATTATTCACAAGTCTAGCCCCTAACCATGTAGACCCTACAATACACCGGCTTTCCATTACCAGGCTCTGTGCCTTAATCATATCGAACCAACCAATGTCAATTTTCCCTTTAGAATGGACAACAGGCACAGCAAACAAAGCACTGCCGCGTCTGACAGACAAAGATTTCAGCCAAACAGCATATTTACCCCTCTCTTCCCTTGTTTGGTGTTTCATATTATCCTGAGAGGGTTGTTGTTTACTTTTGAAGTGTGGGGGTAGTCTTTGAGACAGTAACTTATCACTAGAAGAACACATGATACTAAAACAATGGAGTCTTATTTAAACTGTCAAAAAAGGGTCAGTTGTTAGGCTGGCAGCTGTCACTATGGATGTCTGACTAGTCAAGATTTCTGTAGCAGAATTGAAGTTGAACACAGTCATATTTGATTTTAGACATCATATAAGTAAAATGTTAAGATATTAGGTAAGATCAAATAATCAATACAGTTGGTAAAGATACAGATAAACATACACATAAATCACAGCAAGGTTTATAAATAGTTTAACCTGTTAGGCAGGCATTTGCACCAATGTAGGCAGATACTCAAGGTATTTTGAAGATCTCCCAAGAGTACTCCCTACTTACTGTAACAAACAAAACCAAAAAAAGAAAACATTGTCCGGACTAAAAATCTTTCAGATAATGTTAAACCTTCAACAAACGAACAGACATAAATCTTAAAAGCACTTATTGTGCAAATGATAGCAGCTTAATCTAAGTGTGTGCATATTTAGTTGCCTCTGGCTTAGCTTTGTTTGAGCCTGTAACTCCATTGTTTATCTGCCTGTTGTTGCCTTGTGTTTCAAAGACAGCCAGGGGGCAAAGAGTTAATACATCAGGCGATATCCAGCCAAAGTTTACATCCCTGTGTGCGGTCAATTTTCAATGACTTCTTTCCCCGACATCGAAATAAACTATTTTATGTCTCCAAATATGCAGATCATTTTGCTTAATGAAAGATGCTTGACGTCTCAGATCCAATTAATATGCAAATGCAAGAGAGGATTTATTTGTGACATTCTGTATGGGTGAGAGAAAACAAAACCCCTTCTTAACAGTAACACTAATTGCTGTGACTGATTGTCACATATCATCATTCACTCTGAATCTCCTAAATACCAAATTTCAGATAAAATTCTCACATGCACTTTGTGTGGATTTATTAACAAAGGACGGGAATATATCAGAGCGTCTGGTGCAGGACCAAGTATTTTCCTACCATGACAAGGGCTTATGCATAAACAACTGACTTTTGCTCTCTCAATGCGATCTATATTGCTGTACAGTTGAAATAGAAGATACACTTAATACCATTGTATTATTTGATAGGATTTGTAGTTACTGAGAAATACCTGTTTTTCATGAATATATCGATGTTTTTGAATTGCAAATGAACATTTAAACATAGCTACCAGTGGGTGTTTGTCATTATTTATATTTTTGGAAAAACGATAATGAGTCTAACTGTAATGTGATTTAGAAAGTGTTATGTCTAGTATCTCATTTTGTGGACACTTTCAATCATTTCTTCACAATAGCACATTTGAAAACCCAAGACAAACTCAATATGCACATATATTACAAATACATATCTTAATCTTTTCTCCCTCCCCGTCTCAATGCCAGACTAATCCAATCCACCCCACACGTGGAAAAAAAAAAAAAAAAACTTTCAATCAATGATGTATTTAATACTGAAAAAATAAAATCACTAATGTAACTCCACTATTAAAACCCTTTAATGGATGAAGCAATATACTTTCCTGTTCGCATCATCCTCAGGCTTTAACGCTTAAGGCATCCTGGTAGACGGCATGCATTTCAAGTACCGCAAAGAGCGACCACCATGACACTTGACACGAGACATGGACATACAAGACGAGCCGTAATCATCTGTCAAGACGCACCGAGAAGACAGGAGGAGGGGGGAAGAGTCACAACGTTCTCTATGTACTTATTAGACAGTTGGTAATGGTCCACGCTAGTTCTCTGAGCATACTGAATCTCGGGAGACTTATACATTGCGCTTGACATTTATTCATTTAGGATAACGCTTTTATCCACAGAGACGAGGATGTATCTACTGCTGTCTTGACAAAGAAAGGGTGTGTTTGGTCGTGTTGGTACACCTTCCATGGTTCCGTTGAACATCCAACGAGCTGTAAAAAGGAGAGATGGTGATTTAGTGCATCCCAATCGAGAAACACTTCCTGGCCCGTAAAAACAACTATCACCCTCTTTGGATTAAAAGGCCCTATCTTCTTTAACAACATCCGAAAAAAATGTTGCTGACTGGCAGTTGGGTGCGCAAAATGAAATGATCCACTGACATCTCCCCTAATGCTTTCAATGGCCGTGTGATATCTTTATAGCTCTTGGCCTTGCTTTGTCAATGACGAACCTCTCAACTTGGAACTGTTTAGAAAAAATAAAAACTGCATAAAGCACAGTCTCGCTTTCATAAAAGGAGAGGGTAGCTCGGTGGTTAGACTGTTTGACTGCCGATCAGAAGGACCCAGGTTCAAATTCTCCCTTGTGCTGAATTGCTTTGGATAGAAGCTTTTGCTAAATGAACGCATGACATTAAAGCTGTTTTATGCATTGCAAAGATGCTGCTGTCGAGAGCTTGAACATTAGTCTCTGCTCTCTCTGTACTTTGTGTATTTGACATTGGGCCGACATTAGCACTAAAAGACATTCTGTTTATTCTGAGAAATTGCATTAATCTGAAAAGGCAATTTACTTTTGAGCACAATTTAAAATGTGCAATCCATACTGGAAAATGACTGATAAGCACCAAGCTATGATACAGTACAATCACACGGTCAATCCAAGGTCACCACCTAGCCTTAGGGTTACTAAGGTTACTTCAAATAGGCCTACATTTAAACACAAACTCACTGCCAATCAGAAAACAATCTGCAAAATATACAGTTCTTGCACAGTGCTCGAGTACCATACAACTGCCTTTTATACAGCGCTAACATCACTTCACAAAGTCTTGAGTAAACGCATCGCAGTGTCTCTGTCTGTCAGTGTTTGTATGTGGAGCCCTTAGTGTGTTTGCATGCCAACCTTGCTTCAGATTGCTGTTTGAGGATGTAATTGCTCTGCTCCTCTCCTCCTCGGAGTGGCCCAGGATGGATCTACGCGGGCTGTTTAGCAGTCAATGGCCGGTGCAGATTGTAAACAGATCTCCTATGAATTGTGGGTTTAGCGGTTTTGTGCGTCTCTAAACAAGGTTCTACCGATAACGCCCTTCTCTCTCTGACAAGGGCTGACAAAAATCTGCCACTTTGCTGCAAGGATGTGATTTGAGAGCTGCCAGTCAACTTGATTGACAGTATTAATCCCCCATAGGAGCAAATAGAAGGGGAAACAAGCCCATGCCCTTATAGAAAACATGTCCCAGTTTAAATCCTACTTTGGGTAAATATTTCTCCCATCTAATTACATAGTTAAGTACAGTATACCGTGGTGTACCAGAGGCTTTTGGAAGTTAAAGTTAAATTCAATTGCAATACTAAAACAATTGATTATGACAAAAGTAGGTAAACAATCGCGATGTGTATAACAAAGAACTATACACTTAATGAAGATAACAATATCTCTATGGAGCTGCATAGGTTTGAGTACTTCTTGCTTGATGATCACTTTTTAACTCTGCTCTTAAGTATCTAAAATCCTTAACAGCTGAACCACAACCCCTCCACAAACACAGCAGAGCGCACACAGCCCAAACCCATTTTAAGTTTTTCCAGGACATTCTGTTTGTTTCCCACATATTCAGTTCTGCCTTAATTCGCAGGCTGTCTTTACGATTAAGACACATGCCCATGGCCCTGACTCACACTGTCGCTTGTAAATTAATTATTAAGCTTTGCTGGGCAGTAGGAAAGCAAGTCATCAAGCATTAAGCACACATATTAATTTTCAAAGAACCAGTGGTAATGGGCCTGTCTTGGAGACAGTAATGCTAACACGTCACAACCAAGCAGCAGTCCCATTAAATTTGATGCTAAAACCCGGAATATGGAGATCTTGTCGTCTAGCTGCCTCCAGCCTGCCACAGAGAATAAATATTCTACCAAAACAAGTAAACAAAATGTCACAAGTCCATCCGTGTCTAAAGACACAACCGGGGTTTTTGGATTTCATGGGAGAGAGACTGTGTAGGCAGTGATAAGACATGTGACACCAAGGTTCAGTGCAGATTTGTGGTCCGTCTATATGAATAAAATTACGATTACACACATAATCCCCATGGCTTTTAAAGGCTGCGATGCATTTTGGAACATTTCCAACTTTGTCATAAGGGTAAGAATATGGTTGCCCTTGCTTTGGACGCAAGATGGTGTTTGTTACCCGAACATTCAAGGTTGCCATCTTTCAGAAAGATAGTGTACGGTTATTGGAGAACTGTCAAAACAAGACTTTCCAAGGAAATTCCCAACTTCTCATGTACAAACATGCATGTCTATTGTGTGGATGGCAATACAAAACAACAGCAATTTTCTTTGTTCTCAATTTTCAGCCAACCACAGAGAGCGATGACAGGAAGTGTGTCCATATTGAAGGTGTGTCCTGTACATAGCATATCTGCTGCCCAGACTAACAACAGCGTCCTGTAATACTCAACATGTCAAGGACAGACTGACGCCTTTGCGGATCTTTAGATTTTCAACAGAGGGTCCGATCTGGAACAACCCGGTTCCACCGTTCCCATCAGAACCTACCTAGCTGACTCAGGGGACAGCTACGGAACGAAACGAAGGCCGTATCTACCGCAGCAGAACTTAGACAGTTACAAAGACGGCCCTTGGATTCTTCAGTTTGTGATACAGACGTCGTGAAATGTTAGACCACACATGAAGTGAAAACGGCCCATTATTGATAAGAGAAGAGAAGAGGAAAGGCCCATGTAGGCGACCCCATGCTGCAGCAGCGGTGGCTTGGCCAACCACTCTCTCCAGGCCTACTCCTTGATTAAATGCATAATCCACTACTCCCCATCCCCAGTGATTTACTGTGCCTTTAAATCAGCTTGCGCACACATAAAAACCTCAAATAAAAATCACCAAGAAAAACCATTGCACTCTAACTGTTCTATTAAAATGATACCCCGGCCCAGCCTTTCTTCTCTGCAATACCGTTTATTCCACATGAATGCGTATCTTCATTTTTTTTTCATAGGTATGCATATAAAATATTTAAAGTTTAAAATGTCACCGTTGAAACATCAAATGCGGGAGTCTCTCATTAATCAGGGAGGATGGAGGTCCTCTTTTAAGGTTATAACCCTTTGAAAGAGCAAAAATTACATTTTTGACCTTGAAGATGAGACAAACTCATAAACGTGAAATAATTTGCAGTTTAAAGGGGAAAGAGATATGGGATGCCTGAGCCTGCACTGACCTGAGCTGAGGGAGAGACACACCAAACAACTGGTTTTCATATTTACATCCAAGCTGTTGAGATTAATTTGAAATCACATCAAGAAAAAAGAAACAAAACTGAAAAAACATCAAAAGCGGCCAACTGTCAAACTTTCAAATCCACAGGGCCCGAGCTATCTGCTGTGTGAGAAACAAATACTTTTTTCATGCGGTTTTATTAAATGGTGCATGACATTTTCATTACTCAAGGAAATTAAATTCACTAATTTTCTTACAAGTCTGGTACGTCTGCTATTTTAGGGAGGCGTAAAGAATAGAACAATTGTTTCAACACCTACACATGGAAATTTTAATGGGAATCAGCCTTCGGAGAAGTAAAAGGATTTCAAAGCTTTGAAAGAAATATGTTCTTTAATGTGGGGAGTTTGGGTTTTGATCTTCTGCTAAACTAGGTTTTGATCTTTTGTGTAACATGTTTCTTGCATATTAATTTACATTATAACAAGTCAACATAAGCTATGCATCTGCACAGCTCTGTTATATAACCCTCCTACATTTGTAATGATAAGTTAAAACCGAAATGCTGTTTATGCAATTAACAATTTAGCCAATATTGCAATCATAGTTGCTTTAGGATTTCCAACAAACACATTCATTCCTTACGAAAAATCCCCAGAGGAATACATAAAAATCTCAAGTTGTAACCACCCAAAAACTACTGTAAACGCCGTACTCCAAAACCTCCACATCTCCAGGGGTTAGCTGCCTGTTTAGTCAAGCCCAGTAGGGTTAGGCAGCGTGGAGCAAAGGATGTGTGATGGTTGAGGAAAGGAAAGATTCAGCCAGAACCATCGACATGGTCCTTTCTCCAGAGATGAAAAGGCTGATTACCTTCACCTCTCAGGGGTGCACGCCACTTGGCTGACAACATCATTGGAAAATAGACTGCCAGGCTCCTTTGGGCCCTATAACAGCTTACATTTAATGTGGGGGGGAAAATTCGCACTAAAAAGGAGGTGACACCACAGCCTGTGCACTCAGGTTGTTGAATATATTATGAAGGGGAGGGCGGGGGGTCGGAGGAGTCATGGTTACTTTGGTGTTTATAAATGTAAAGCAGAAACAAGTCACAATAATTAAAATGTAGTATTTAGGTAATTAACGGGTTGGTGTATGACTGGAAGAATGGTGGTGGGTTTATCTGAATGAGTCTTTCTGACTGACACAGAGTCTAGAGGATTTAAAAGGAGACAACAAACTTTCTCTGGTACAGTCTTAGTGTAAATTTAATGACAGTGTTAAATCCTGGGCTGTTAGTTCTCAGACAAGGGGACAGTCAAGTCCTACGGTAATCTACGGCCTGAAGACATTCAGCTTTTTTCTAACCACACCACAGTCTCTCCATGTTGGGTAGCATCAGCAGGACTCAAATCTTACATCAGTGGTCTTCTAACCTCTAACCCTACTCATGCTTACTAATCTGTTGTTCCATTGTCCAACTCTGCCCATACATTTCCCTCTTTGTTAGGGTTACAAAGACAGTATAATTCACAATACAAATACTTCTCACTTCTCTAAGTGTTACTTAACTATTTAGGAATAAATTGATGGATTAATTGGATTATTAGTAAATCTGATTATTCTGATTTCGGTAGAACTGTAGAACTTTACTGTAGAACAAGATTCTGGAATGGCATATTGTTCCAAAACCTACGGTGTCTGAAAAAAAATAATATATATATAACAAGGAGAGAGAATATCCTTGCATGACACATACAGTATCTGTAGCTAAACGCCTAGTGCAGTGTGACACTTTATCCAGAGGGTGTTATGATTAAACTTAGACACATTTCAATTCAGCAGTCATATCAAGAAGAACAAGAGGAGAGACCAGATCAAGAAATCCTAATTATAATTACAAAATTACATAGGGTACAACAAGGGCACCCGGTTTAACGGTAATAATTACAGACATAGAGCACTAATAAGAAATATGGCATGGTGAGAGCATAGTGGCTTATGGCACTCAAGGGTTCTCCTGTGTGTGGTGTGTGTGTGTGGTGTGTGTGTGTGTGTGTGTTTGGTGTGATGTGTGTGTGTGTTTGGTGTGACGTGTGTGTTATGGTGTCCTGATGCTACTTGAGCTTGTAGAGCTCTGATTAATACAGGATCAGTGAACCAACACTGGCCCTTTAAAGAAACTTTGGCTTTACTGCACCTTGGAAAACCTCCCTCCAAACCAGCACATGCCCTTTTCCTGTCTCTCTATATTACTCAGCCATGATCCTCTTAAGAAGGCTTGCTCTCCAGGACGATACCATATGTTTTCAGTTAAGACTAATTTCTTTTTCTCATCATTTAATACATGAGCTTGCCTAGCCAAAAGCATTAAGGAGACCTACTTTGTCCCTTCTTCCTCCCCTTTCTCTCTCTTTTTTTGACATCTCTCTGTATTTCAAAACGCTGCCGTTTTAAATGTAATTTACAGCCACAACACACACAAAAAAAAGCTCAGCACTCTAATGGCGTTGTAAGTAATTTTAAGCTAATTCGGTGACCTTTGAAATGAAGTTCATGCTGCCGATAAATTTTGGTAGCTGTTGATTAGCAGAAAGGTCATTGAGAGGCTCTCTCTCAGTCTCATGGTGTCGGACCCTGGCTCTTTAAGACTTTCATCAACGCAACACAAGTTTATATTTGAAAACACGAAACTGACGCTACTTATGGTCATCTGCTATGTGCGATGTGAGTTACATACCTGCATTCTCACTGTATTGAGTGGTGCCCCTTTGTTATGGCAGGGAGTGGAAACAGATGGAGCCACAGTCGTACAGTAGCTGATGTAGCTTGTGTTTGGTTTGGGTAAACAGTGTTAAAAGGTAATGATACCCATCGTAAAATATCGCCAACACAAGTTCACTTCGGGGTTTGTGAAGTAGTGTTACCGGGCAAAGTTGTTAAGCCGCTTCCCGGGCAAAACATTTATTTAACGAAGAACAAAAATCCCCCCCCAAATAACACAAAACCACATATAGAAGCGATATGTGTTCGTTATGTATTGATAAGGAGCACATGCTGTAATATGCAGCATTACAACCCTCAGACAGAAATCAGCCGGCATTACCCTCAGACAGAACCCAGCCGGCAGTACCCTCAGACAGAACCCAGCCGGCATTACCCTCAGACAGAACCCAGCCGGCCTGCCGGGCCCTCGGCCTGGCCAGGTCTTCTCACCATGTGCTTCTCGGCTAGGCGTGTGCCTGCACCGTAATCACAACAACAATCTTTTACAGATTGCCCGTAATTAGAAAAGCCCCTCTCCAAACCAGCTCCATGTTAAGAGCATGATTGCAGCCAAATTGAGTAGTAATTTGTACGATGCAGAAGCGTGTGCTCTGTGAGTGGTGAGGTCGTACAGAAAAAACCCTCCTGGCTAGGGAAGGTTCTAGACCAGGGGTAGGGAGGGGGGGTGGGGGGGGGTTGGGGGCAAGCTGGGGCCAGGTGTACTGTTAGAGGGGCCAGTTACATTAAACATTACTGTTGTCATATCGTTTTCTTCACTGCATTGCAGGCATTAACAGGCAAAAGACCATGTTTATAATTATTCAGAGACTACATTTAGGGGGGGGCACAAGGGGGTCCCATGGTAGATATAGTGACATTTTTCATTCTGATCCTCAGTGAAGACCCTGATAAGTAGAATGATTCAAGATTGCTTCAGACTCATTCATGTCTTTTTTTTTTTTTTTGCCGGCTAATCGATGAATCAATAACGCGCACTTTGAGGTCAGGAAAAAACAGGCCAGTTTAACTTTGGCAATGTTGATCCATCTTGATTGTCAACAAACTAATCTTCCTAAATCTCAGATTTTGAAGAAAAAGGAAGACACATCAATAGGTTGCTCTGAGACAGTAATGTTTAACCTTTGATTGGCTGGGAGGCCATATTGTAATGTGACCTCAGGAAACACCAGACTAAACACAACACACAAACCGCGCCCTGAACGGCTGACGCTGGCAGCCGATGCAAGCTCAGCCCAGACAAAACAACTAAACCTCAATGTTTTAAAATAAATAAAAAAAAAATGAGGATTGGGTTTAAGTACAGTTTTTTTTTCAACACCCAGTCACCCTGGTTCTAATCTGTGAAAACATTACTTATGTCTGATTAAAGGCTTTGTCTCTGTCTGTACCAGTCACACACAGTGAGCTTCCTGCTACAGCACACCCAGATGATACAGCAGCTATCCAACTTACCAGCCCTGTCAGGTTGATTGGTGTCAATTTCTATTCCAGTTTTATCAGTTGTTAGAATAATATTAAAGGAAGGTTAAAGAGCACTTTAGATTGAGTTGTGGGTGGGAAATATCTGCAAAGGTGTAAAAGAATGTCTTATAATTTTTCAACTGTAATTACGGCTGCCAATCTGGGGCGATTTTATAATTCCAAAATCCTGACACTTCACAAAGACTCTATAATTGCATTACTGTGGCCTTTCACACATCAAAGGTCTATTAATTAATTTTTCCTGGGATCTGGTCTGAGATATCTCTGCTTTCTCCTTAATCCCCACCTCATGAGGAGATGTGGAATTTTTCACGAAAATATGAAAAACAGACACACAGTGACTTTTTCTTCTTCCCCCAAACTATTTCTGACCTGTCCCAGAATAGACCAATGATTTGCTGCTGAATACACACTGAACACAAATGTTTTTTCATAAACTGAGGGTTTTGTACTGTAAGTGGAGTTCCAAGTTTTTGGAAAGATCCTTGGAAGTGAAGTAAAAGCTCAAAAGATGACATTTCATTTGCGGTTGTACTGTGTGTAACTCACTTTTATAATCCACAGTAGAACAGGCCTGTGTATGGGTTTGGTGAGTGATACAACTGGCAGCAGCTCATTACCAGGAAACCAAATACCACACTGAGTGGAGTACTGTAATGCCACATTTGGAGACTTTCTTGAGAAAAACACTGATGTGTTTTAGCCCACTGACAGCTTGAAATCTGTTCACTGAAGAAACTGATGAGAACCATAGCTCTAAATGGTACCCTTGACAGGAATGGAGATGATGGCGAGCATTAAGATTTTACGTGCAGCAGTTGACTTCGATATTACTGTCTACAAACCTAAGGAGGAACGCCTGTGACTACTCCACCAGCTGAGAGTGACGCTTGAAGCTCGTACATTAGTACTACTGTGAATGTTGAAGTGTATGAGTCCTTGTTTCTTTCCCACAAGAAAGCAAGACTTCGAGCTAAAAGCAAACGGTCCACATTGTTTCAAATGAATCACTCAAACTGTTGTACTTAGTCTCAGAAATGAAGACTTTCGGATAATGTTACTTTACATTAATAAATCAAAAGTCTGACTGAAAGGATCCTACTATTTCTTCTGCTCTCTGTGTCTTTTGACAAATCACATTGCTGGGGGCTGGAATCAAAACAGGCAATCATATAAACCCTTCAACACACAGCAGTAAAGGGTGGGTTTAAACTTAATACACCCCCTTGCTTCTGACCCAGTCAGTGGTCTCCTAAAGAAGTTTGTATTGAGAAAAGGAGGAAAAACAAACTTCTGGGTACCAAGATTGTGCAGTCCCTAATCCAGCAGTGAGGAACTCTTAGATAATTGTTTAAACTTTGAAATGGAAAGACAACAGCCAAATACTCGTGAAGAACAAAAAAGTAAAAATGGCACTCAAACAAATGGATGAAGAATGAAGAACAAATCTAAAAAATTCTGGAAGATGCTAAAATCCCTGAAGAGCCCCCAAAGCTGGGGGCTTAGCGAGTTCCTCCAGGCCTCTTGTGTTGTTTATTTACGAACGACTGTCCAAGTGGTGAAAACAGACTTTAGTTTCTGCATTTCTGTTCTGATCCCGGTCCAACTCCATTAAACATCAGAGTTTCAGAAGAAGCCTCAACAGCATTGTCAGAACTCTGGATGGATTTCGGGCAACAACAAAAAAAGACAACTGCATCAGAAATTGACTTCATTAAGAACCAATTTTTCCCTTTCTTCTATTCCTAATGGGAGATCTGTTTCGTTTCGTTGTTTTTACTCATAAAGCAGTGCAACGTATGAAAGCCCCCAGAATGAAAGCCGGTACAATGGTATTATGAAACAAAGGCAGAAAGGAGATTGAGGAGGAAAAAACGAAGGGAAATGGCATCATCTTTAAACTTAATGAAACGGCATCCGTAAAAAAAAAATCTCTAGTAATTATAATAAAGATGGGAAAAACATAATAAATGACTCCCTGCCCCCACCTGCTAACAGTAATTATAACAGACTCAACAATAAATGGTAAAGCAGCACAGAGACGCATCTTGGGAATTCTCAGGGGTCGGTGGATTAGCTCGAAAAGCCTGAATGATTAAAATACACTAATTAAAATTTTGTGTTCCTTAGTAACTCGTCTTCTAAGGCCCCTTGTGCTGGCAAAATGGGAATAAATGTGACAAAAGCAAATACTCTTTTGGACCTGAATAAATAAACAAGTCTAATCAACTTTGTACTTTTATAGAATGGGTTACATAAAAACTTCTTTGATGACCTTTTGTCACATTAGTGCTTTTCAACTTCTGCTGTAGTGAAGCGGAATATTTTGATGCTGTTCCTTACATCAAGGTAGAATATTAAGTCAAACATCTAGGATGTCTTATTACATCAATGGTTTAATGTAAAGTAACATTTCAAAGACAACTCAAAACCCGTATCATCAAGCCAATGCCAAACTTGAGTATTACGCAGTAAGCTTTAGTATGTTATATTGTAGGCCTACCTTTCTTATTATCTTACCTTTATTATTTTTAATTACCTGAACTTCAGCGTTACAACATTGCTTGGCACATGAGCAAAGAAGTTTATAATGTGACCTACATTCAATATAGGAATGCTTATTTGAATACACTAGGAATGAACACAAATGCACATTTGGTGAAGCCTGTGCATCTGCACACATGAGGCAGTGTAAAACACTAGTGACAGTCGGAGCCAGTGTGTGCTTAGAGGATCAGAGAAGAAGGGATGAAAGAGTTGGAGGTAGCAGTTACAATCAAGCAGCAGCCTCATAATCTTAACAGGAAGCGATACCCCAGCCTCCTGCTGCTCTCTCACTAACAGCCCCAACCAGGAAAGAAACAATCTCAGAAATGTGTTGCGGCGTAAATGTAAGGTGTCAGGGACGAGGGTGGGAGCAGGCTTTGAAAGACCGCGAGGAGGACGGGATATTCCCGAAGGTTTCCCTCCGGAGAGGAAGCGTTCCTCAGACGTACCGCTGTCTTCGCGGATGATGTCAAACTGCCGTTTTCGTGTCAGCAGGGACAGTGCAGCGAGATGAAAAAGAAATATTTCGCAGTGATCTGTATCTTTTCGACTGAAACACAGATGTGGCAAATCGCTCCCTAGAGAATGTCCCTCAAAGTCAAAAGTTAGAAAGGAAATCAAAGAATCGACTTCATGGTTTGGTTCAAATGATCATGCGGCCTTAGGTGGACAGTGGTCATAGGGAAGAACATTTTACAACTACATCAGAGAGTCCAAATCAGTTTAAAACTGACAAGCTTACTAAAAACATACAGCATTTACAGAGGATTAACTTTCAAGTTCATCTCAATGCAGCGCATACAGCAGTACTCTTTCTAATCACCAAACTTCCTTCACATGTCCGTCTGTGTGTCACTGCAGTCACTAAAAAGACGTCATGACTTCCAAGTGTAATAGTCAATTAGGGGTTTGGGTGTTCAGGCCCCAGGATAGTGACTGGGACCTGGCCCTGTGTGACTGGGACCTGGCCCTGTGTGACTGGGACCTGGCCCTGTGTGACTGGGACCTGGCCCTGTGTGACTGGGACCTGGCCCTGTGTGACTGGGACCTGGCCCTGTGTGACTGGGACCTGGCCCTGTGTGACTGGGACCTGGCCCTGTGTGACTGGGACCTGGCCCTGTGTGACTGGGACCTGGCCCTGTGTGACTGGGACCTGGCCCTGTGTGACTGGGACCTGGCCCTGTGTGACTGGGACCTGGCCCTGTGTGACTGGGACCTGGCCCTGTGTGACTGGGACCTGGCCCTGTGTGACTGGGACCTGGCCCTGTGTGACTGGGACCTGGCCCTGTGTGACTGGGACCTGGCCCTGTGTGACTGGGACCTGGCCCTGTGTGACTGGGACCTGGCCCTGTGTGACTGGGACCTGGCCCTGTGTGACTGGGACCTGGCCCTGTGTGACTGGGACCTGGCCCTGTGTGACTGGGACCTGGCCCTGTGTGACTGGGACCTGGCCCTGTGTGACTGGGACCTGGCCCTGTGTGACTGGGACCTGGCCCTGTCACTGCCTGGGAGTCAAACTACAGCTGCGCTTCAAAAAGGCTGTAATCCCAGCCGGTATTACCAAAGAGGCTAAAAAGATTCAAAAAGCCTGCTTACAAATTTAATTACCTTTGCAGTTAACCAGAGCTTAGCTGCCAATGACCTGCTATTTCCACTGAAGGGGGGGGGGGGGGGGGGGGTTGAGGGGGCCTGTGAGATGAGCGTGCGAGGCAGGGCAGGGCAGATCAGAGGCCTGTGAGACGAGCTTGCGAGGCAGGGCAGGGCAGATCAGAGGCCTGTGAGACGAGCGTGCGAGGCAGAGCAGAGGCTTGTGAGACTAGCGTGCGAGGCAGGGCAGGGCAGATTGGGGGCCGTCCGGCGGGCATTCTCAATACCAGCTCAGGCCCACAACAACACACTCATGGCCCTATCTTCCGTTTGAGTGCAAATTAGATACAGTTGATTAAAATATTGAGTCATTTCACAGCCAATGTTAGGGGAATAAAGGAGCCAGGGGTACTGGAAATGTGCTATGGTGTGTGTGTGTGTCAGAGAGAGAGGGAGAGAGAGAACGAGAGCCCTGCTAAATTTGAACAGTGAGCACAATCGCATATCACATGTATGGATTCCCTTTCGAACACCCCGTCCTTGCCCAAAGGACAACTTTGAAACACATGGAGTATAGATGTAACAGCACAGGATTCTCTGTAATCAATCAATTTACTGCAGAACAGTGCGTGTTGGTATTATGTGATGCACACACTGTGAGCAGGCGCCTTTTTAATTCCTGCAGCAAATGTGTGCACTCTTTGTTAACCCAAAAGAGAGAGAGAACACGACTTCTGGCATTAAAACTTCTGCCTCATTGCAATTAAACAAAAGAAAATGAACACTTTCGGGTTGCCCTGGTAACCTAATTGCATCAGTACATTGCACACAGGAGCCAAAGTAACTGAATTTTGATGAAAAGGCGGCGATAATTTACGGCATTGAGAAATTAGTTGCCGTGGCGACGCGTTAATTACATCTCAAATTAACAATGCAAGTGTAGTGAAATTAAATATAAATCATATTTTCTGCATAAATTACAGGGGTTGATTAGTGCGGGCGCCAGGAGAGAGAGGTTGGGATTCCAAGGGCCTGTCATATCCCCCGCCTCCCATCCTCCCTCCTCCCCTCCCTCCCTCTTCCCATCCTCCCCTCCCTCCTCCCCTGCCTCCCTCCCTCCCTCCTCCTCTCTCTCCTCCTCCCCTATCCCTGAAAGCCTCCCTCTCCCCCTGTCTGGCTTGTCTAAAGACAGGGACTGGATTACACCAGATGAGACAAATCAACCATATCTAGCACGTTGGCGTTCTATCACCTGTAACACACATTTATCGCCCGGTGGTTGAGGTGTGTATTCTTTCCGCGTGTGTATGCGCATCAGTGCGTACACGCGATCTCATGAACCTTATTCTAATTTGGCTCTAATAGCACTCTGTACTCCGAGCTGTTGATATTCCACTGTTGCATTAAGTGTGAATAAATCCTGCTGAGGAGAAAGTCATGCAGTATGAGCTCCCCTATGCACGATAACGTGTCCTAACCACCTCCACCACCGCCCTATCAAGGTACGACACCACAAGCACACTTACAGAGAGATTCATCATCAAAATGGGCCTTGCAAACCTCAAAGGGTGTGCTAAGTTGTTTAGAACAGTAAACAATCAGTGTGTGTGTGTGTGTGTGTGTGTGTGAGTGTGTGTGTATTTGATAGGGAGAGAGAGTGAGTGAAAGAAAAATAAAGAATGAGAGGAGGAAGAGATCAAAAAACAGAGAGAGGAGAGGTAGAGAGAGGTAGAGAGGGGGGAGAGAGTTAGAGAGAAAGGTAGAGAGAGAGGAGAGAGCGAGAGAGGTGAAGACGGGGGAGAGAAGTCGAGAGAGATGTAGAGAAAGAGGTAGAGAGAGAGGGGAGAGGAGAGAGAGGTAGAGAGGGGGGAGAAAGGTAGAGAGAGAGATATAGAGAGAGAGGGGAGAGGAGAGAGAGAGATGCTCTCCTCCCCTTGTTCCTCTTGTGGCATGACTTCCCTCTAAGCATCACAAACAAGCCTCTGGAGGGGAGTCAGGAGGGGGTGGAACAGAGAAAGCTGAGCACCACCACAACAGCAACAGCAACCAACTTGAGCCGTCTAAATTATTCATACACCAGATGGATACGTTTCCCCTGAATTTCACAGTAAAACACGCATATTCACCTGCCCTGCTATCCCCGCACCGGGGCCTCAGCCAAAGCTGGCTTTCCGGTGGAACACCCGAATCAAGATAAATATCACTTTCCCTAAATCATTTTCATGACTGATTAATATCAACTTTGAAGAACGGAAACCCCTCGACTCTCCAGTGTTACGTTTGTTCTTCCCTAGGAGCACGATGAGGAGGAACACAATCCCTTTGCTTCATCTTCAAAGATATGAACACTGATACGACCTTGTCTGAAGGAGATCTCTAAAATCACGCAGCCTCCGGGGGATCTGGAATATCACTGACTAAAATCAAACCCGCTCTGGCTGCCTGTCTTTAAGCAGTCCTCTCCTTCACTCTGCCCGCGGATGTCGACAGCTTGTTTTTTTTGTTCAAAAGGAATTTACGATTGTAACAAAAGCTTATTTCTGCTGATATCAGTCGGACTTTACCTACTGTGACCTAGTTGTCATTGTTGCTATAGAGAAAATGTTCCTATTCACTGAAGAAAATGTGATTAATTGATCTAAGGCATCGTGATCCCCTTGAAGTATGCAGAACTACGTCCTAGGACTGCAGGTGTTATAGCCAGCCTGGTTGGAGTGTGTTGCTAGACAACGTTAGTTTGAACAAACCTGAGTGTTATCCCAAAAAGTACCCTGACGACAAATACCCCACGCCGTCTATCGACATGACTCACAGCTGTGGAGAAAAAATCCTCGAAAATTAGCCTGAGTTGGCAGTTAGTGTTGTTATTTGTCAGCTTCTTCAGTGTACCTCAGTGCCACTCGACGCTGTAGACTGCTGTCTGTGGAGTCGTTCAGAGAATTGCCAAATGAGGATTATCTCTCTGTGCACTCCCTTGAGAAAAATGCCTCATCTTTCACAATGCAACATTTTATATTAGAAATATGCTGTAAGACCCTGGCTGCATCACGTGGTTGAACAAAGACAGTTCGGTGAAATTATAAAACGAGAACTTTTAGTGAACTTGACAACTGTTTCATGAGCGAGCTACTCAGAGCTGTCAACTTCCTGTTAAGCATCTAAAGTGCTGATGTGCAGAGTATTGCAAGGCACACAGCGCAAGACACAGGGTGTGTCCAGTACTGATGCACTGAGCACAGGTCCATTCACTCACACTGACTTCCTGCTTCGGGACAAGGAGGTTCAGACGACCCCCCCCAGGGAGGCCACTCCCCCTGCATGTCCATTTATGAAGGAGGACGGCTTTTAAAAGGACATGGCCTCATTAAGAGAATAAGTAGCCTTTCTGATGGTCTTTTGCAGCCCCCCCCCCCTTCTCTCCCTCCCTCCCTCTCTCTTTTGAAAGTAATGCCGATGCAGTTCCAATGAGTGGAAAGTGCTGGACACTAGGATGGGATGTGGTTTGATGATACGTCTTCACCATGGCACAGTCCTCCTATACTGAGACTGTTGTGAACATGGTGATCTACTGAAGACGAGTGTTTTGATCACTTAAGAGGAAGACATTACACACACAGAGAGACACAGACACCTTCCCTCCCCCCCAGCACCCACCCTCCTGGTCCTCCCTCCCCCCCCTCCCCCCCCCCCAGCACCCACCCTCCTAGTCCTCCAACCCCCCCACTCCTCACCCTCCTTTGCCCTCCCCCCCACTCCCCACCCTCCTGGTCCTCCCTCCCCCCCCCAGCCCCCAGCCCCCACCCTCCTGGTCCTCCCCCCCCCAGCCCCCAGCCCCCACCCTCCTGGTCCTCCCCCCCCCCCCCCCCCCCAGCCCCCACCCTCCTGGTCCTCCCCCCCCCCCAGCCCCCACCCTCCTGGTCCTCCCCCCCCCCCCCCCCAGCCCCCACCCTCCTGGTCCTCCCTCCCCCCCAGCTCCCACCCTCCTGGTCCCCTCCCCCCCAGCTCCCACCCTCATGGTCCCCCCCCCCCCCCAGCCCCCACCCTCCTGGTCCTCCCTCTGGCAGCTGGGCCCGCAGGTGTGGCCCACCCCATGATCCACAGCAAACACCTGCCTTTATTTACCTGGCCCAGGAAACAGACTCCAAAGCCTTGCGCTTTTGGATCAATACCACATAAAACAGCCAGCGGAGCGGGGTAGTCTCCTGGAGCATTCTGGAGGTCTGCTCTACCCAAATGCCAAGTAACTAGAGGAGAGAAGAAAAAAGGAAGAAAAAAAAAAAAGAAGAAAAAAAAAAAGCGAGACCATACCAATAAGTTTCAATAAAACCCCACCGGATAATACCAGCTCTTCAGGGGGAACCAAAAGCACATGGCTTTGTAGCAGGAGGGGGGCTATTTTCTTGTGGGGGGGCGCTCTGCATGGGAGATCCTGGAGGTCTCGCAGCTGAGCGTGTTCTATTGAGGCTGTTTAAAGGGCCTGACCTCGAGACATCAGTGGTCATGTTTGTTCTGCTTAAAACGGTGCAGCATTAAAAGGCATTTCTGAAAAGAGCAACACGAAATATGAGGCGGAACAGCCAGCTTCCAGGCAGCATCTTCACATGAATGTTGACAGAATTCATTAACCCCAACCCCACACCCCAAACGCTGGGCTATTCTTAGATAAAAGAATAATATTTTGTCAGATAGAGACCTCAATGGAGTACCTATACTGGGAACATGCAGGATGACTCAAAGGCAGTTATTCCACAGTATTTACTTACTTAAAGAGACATGCTTGGCGGGTAATGTAGTTAAGGGAAGATAGAAACCCTAGTGAACTTGACACTCCAATTATGTCTCCACTGGAAAGTGCAGTATTTGATCAGAGGAGGGAAATCGAGCAAAAATGAACTGAAACCAGATCCTGTCGACTTACTTTCCCTGCCGGTTCTCAGCTCTGGGTGTCACTCAGACTTAATAAAGCTCTCCGGTTTTCATTTTATCACAGAAAATAGACTGTGAAAAATAAAATCAGTCAGTTTTGCCGTAATGGAGCAAAGTAATGGGAGAGGGTGAAACTGACACAACACACTTTCTCCATGGTAATACCATCAAAATGAAAGCATATTCACTTCTGGACTTTTCCGGGAATCAATTCAAACCGAATAGTGTTCCTTTTCCTCAGACTGAATCTCATAACAGCTCCAACAAATACAGCACTCTTGCACTGGAGTGTCACCTCTGGTGGTACCAACACAGCTATTTCACCCTATTAAGTTACCTGGCTGTCCGGTCTTCCCCACAGCCTAACCCTTGTCCACTCCATACCTCTTATTTTATTTCCGCACTTTGGACATTAGAGGTACATTACACACATCTGCAGTAGCTGAAATGACTGCACTTGCACACCCAGGTGTTACGTTGCAAGGTTATGTCACGACAGAGGCTGCAGGCAGTGTGACCTCCGACGGCTTGATCTCGCCGATGAAAACGATCTGCTGATCTCCTCTACTGACAGGCACCAGGCTGATGCCCTTGTGCCGCAAGTCTGAGCTACGTAGAGAAAACCAGCATCCCTTTAACCTCAGGAGACTTTATAACGCTAAGAGTAATAACCGTTTGATCATTTGTAATAACGTTATTTATAATTTTGATTGATTATAAGATGATGTTGCACGTGGCGTGACATGCGCAGATGGGTTCACTCGTCTAATAATGCAGACAGTTACTTCTCGGTCTTCACTGACACGAACACGAAGAGAATGTTTATCAGTCTGTTCCTCTATGTGAATGCATTGTTTTTCAGATGTAATTAGATCAACTAAAAAAGTGAGAAGAAAAAAACCCACACTCTGTTTCCCAAGTGTTCCGCTGCGCTATTAATTATTCTGAGAAAGACAGATGCTAAATTGTGTATGCCCATCAGCACTTAGACTTTCTGAAGATTTATCATTCATGTAAATCATGAATAAAATATTTCCTTGTTGGGGGAAAATGCTACATCTGTTTTGGTGCATCCTAGGTTCCCGATCACCCGTTAAAAAAACCATGCCCTGAAAAACTGACCACTGGACAAACAAACGTAGAGAAGACTTGCGCGACATTCTGACTTCCAGAAACACCTGAAGAAGAAACGAGGCGTGTCCTGAGTTCCGCTGCGCTGTGGGCATCACTCTGCTTCTCTAAAATGCACAATGCATAAATGCAAGGCGCACACCATACTGCTGTTATCCCCAGATGCTTGAATAAATAAGTAAACACCCCGGCGCGGGCGAGAGAGAGAGAGAGAGAGAGAGAGAGAGAGAGAGAGAGAGAGAGAGAGAGAGAGAGAGAGAGAGAGAGAGAGAGAGAGAGAGAGAGAGAGAGAGAGAGAGAGAGAGAGAGAGAGAGAGAGCGTCTGCGAATGAGGCTGTCGCGGCGACGGAGGTCGAGCCACCGGCCTATGGGACGGTGGCGTCTCCGATCGCCCCTGGCGACCATCACGTTGCCGTGCTCCGGAACCGACAGCGCTGCTCGCGCAACAGATGGGGCTAATGATGCGAGACAAAAGAGATCATTTCGCCGCGGCCTTCCAGGAGGGCAAGGGGAGCGGGGTGCAAGTTTGAATGATAGGGCCAAAGAGAAGCACGCAGGGAGGGGTACGGCAGCCATGGCTAGCCTTCTTTATGAATCGCAAGGTGCCGTGATGAATAGAGAATGGCCTGTGAAGTTCGTCACAGAAATATGAACGCTTTGTTTATTTCCCCTCTTTTCAGTTCCTCACAGAAAGCTAACTGCCCTGTTTTAACTTCCTGAGTCAGAAGGGGAGGGGAAAAATATTTTAGAAAAGGTCTATATTTTACTTATTAGTAAAATGTTTGGGTAAAATAAACTCATTTTAGGAAAAATACATTGTTTTCAGGGTTTGTTGGTGGGAATCTTTTGGTACTTCACGATTCGATTCGATTCTTGGGGTCACAAATCGAAAAAAAAAACATCTGCTAAATGACTAAATGTAAAAATTGATTCACATTTTTTAGCGATAAAAAAATAAATAATAATAAAGTAAAATAAAAAAGTTTTTAAAAAAAAGTAAAATAAAACTAAAACAAATAATATTACCCCCCAAAAAATATATATATATTTGAGAATTGATGTGAATCGCTAGAAGACTGAATCGCGATTCAAATGTGAAACCATTTTTTCCCCCACTTCTAATAGCAAAGGACCCAGTCAAGTCCTAACGTGAGATTCTCAATGGGATAGATGCAGCACACAGTGCAAAGCTGGTTCAGTCAGTCAGTTGTCCATTTGAACAGGCAGAGATGGATGGTATGGACGCAATGCAGATGTTCATGAAATGCAAAATAGATTCCTGAATATTTGCTATTCAAACTCATTTAGCTCACCCTGCCAGTCTACCTTAACATGGACTTATACAGTACATACATCTGCGCGCACAAATACCCACATTTGAATATGAATAAAAGTGTAATCAATCATCCACAAAGGACTACCATGGGTGTATTCAGCTGTTGATTAATGACAAAGTCCAAAAGGTTTCATAAAATCACAATGCTTTTGACTTTATGACATTAATATTATGATTCAAGGATACACACCACCTCCCAAACTCTAACAAGAGCAACAAAAACGACCAGATGTAGGTTAAGGAGCCTCTTTCTTCAACAAAGCAAGATGTTTCCCACACACTGTGTAGCTGAGTCACAGAAATAAATAACCTTTTTTTTTTTTTTTTTATTGTGCCAAAACGACATGAAAAAAAAATGTATGAAAACTGACGTTTCGACATCTTCGGGGAGATTAGATTAATAAGACGTAGTTTAAGAGTTAACAGGCGGTTAAAAAGATGTTCTCCATGTCTGGGACATCCAACTAATGACTCTGTACTGTCCTGTACCGCCATCCAGCACAAGAATCAATCAAAAAAACAAAACAAAGGACCTCTAAGCATGTGAGCTGTGAGCAGCCAAGCACCTTGGGATGGGATTTAAAGAGCAAAGAAGCCGACCGGGCCCCAGACAAGCCCCTCCCAGCCCAGCCAACGTATCACTGGGAGAAGTTCAGCCGCGATGCTGACACAAACAGTGGAGCAAGGCCCGTATTAGAGTCAGGTTAGCAGAGATAACACTATCTGGACGGTCCCCATGGGCACCAAAAGCCAGGCCTAGCTGGCAAATAAAGCTACAGAGTCTTGACTCCCCGGCACATTAGCTGTGATTACAATGACCTTCATTATATCAGCTCCCCTTATTACAACACGTGGAACGCGTCTGTCTCCTGGGTCGCCACAGTGGGGGAGAGAAGAAGGGAAAGAAAAGGAAAAAAAAACTGCCTGATTCAAATGGTGGGGTTTGTGCGTCGCTGGGCTACCCTGGAGTTCAAATTGAACAATGGTAGAATAAGCACCTGTGAACAGACTGCTGACCGAGGACTTCACCACTGAGGATCTTCGGGGGGTTTTCTGAGCCGTAGCTCCCCAAGTCTGTTTCTTATCGCAGGGTTGTACAAGACTGTGTTAGGTAGATGTTGATGAGTACTTCACCAAGCAAAGGGCAAAAATGAAAATTATTTACTATCCGTTCAGTGAAACTGAAGAAATCATGAAGGGAATCATTCAATTATTATTATTTTAAGAATCTGTGGGACAGATTCTTCCTCTCCCTCAATCGAGCCCAGCGGGGGTGGGGGTGGGTGGGGGAGGACCAGGAGGAGGGGGGAAGGACTTACCCCTTCCGCCCCCCCCCTCCTCTCTGCCCCCCCTCCTCTCTCCCCCCCTCCTCTCTCCTGGCAGGTGACTGAATAACGACAGACACTGCCCACAGAGACCTGCTTCTCCCCATTCACTTAATACAGCTAACAGGCCACAACACTGGAGGAGTGGAACAGTGGGGGTTCGAGTGGGGAGGTATGTTTGTTTTGTGCTGAGGTGATGAGGAATGGGGGGAGGGGCGGGGGGGGGGGCAAATCAGCTTGCTTTGGATTAAGAGCAAATCATGAGAATGTAAGCGTTCCTCGTAAGTGCCACGGTTGCAAGTTCTATACACAAACACCTGTAGCAGAACCAACAGGTGCTGGAGCGACACACACAGCCACACAATCACGAAGATGAGCCGCGTAACTGACTGCACAGGAAATACTGCAACAGCAGGCCGGGTGACGTCTTAAAAATATCTTTAGTTTAAGACATTTACGTCCCCGGTGACCATTGCGTAAAATATTCTAAAAGTTCAGCTAATTAACAGACCGCAATAATAATAAAATTAAACTGCAACTTAATTATAGGTTCATAATGAGCCGATGCATCGCAGCCAAAACTGCGAGTCCCACACCAAGGTAGAGAGGCACCTGCCAAATGCTCCCTGGGTTTTTACAGCTTAATTAATCTAGGCCTTGGGGGTATCATGACTGGTGAGTCAATCGTGAGACTGTTTTGCGACAAAAACATTTGTAACGGGAAGCAGAAGTGCCACATCCACACTGAGCACAGACACCAGCCTTGTCCGGATCAAGACTTTAAGGGTCCTGTGTGAAATAGGGGTATACAACAACAACACAATCGATCAAGACGCACACAAAAAAAAGTATCACCGAAATGAAACGAAAGTGTTTTAAACCAAAGCATGACGTTGCAGATAATTGAGTTAAGGGATAACAATTAGATCCACCAAGATAATTAATTTGGCTCACCATCCAGTTGAGAGACACGTTTGGGTGATGTCCAGTTACCCCCTCTGGTCTCTCCTTGTGGCTGATCTGGGCAACTCAAACCTCCGTTTGTTCTCTTGCTATGGAGGCAAGAAGGACAGGAGTGTGTTACAGTTTGAAACCAGATCGTTTCACCTTTAATAGGCACATATTATGAGACCAAGCCACACTTGCTTGACTTGTTGCAGTTTACTGTACAGACAATTAAAGACGGTTTAAAGTGAGGATCTACACTTGGTTTATTTAGACATGCTTTCACATCAACATGGCTCCCTGTAAACTTATTCACACCTTCAGACCAGTAATATAAATATTTTTTTTCCATTTGAGAGTGTGAAACACTGAAAGAAAGCAATTAGGAATTTAGAGTGAGAAATACTGCTCTGAATGTTGCAAAAGCACTCTGTAAGTTAATAAAGAGCATTATCATCCGTCTTGTGACGTTATTAGATTAGTGCTTTACAGGAAAATAGAGCAAAATGATCATACCAAACAACACCAATCCCTCAGTGTAATGACCATTCAGTCACAACCAGTAAGGCCATTTCAGAGTTTAAGGTTTGCGAAAGCGAATAAAGAGAACAATTCTGTTACATTAAGCTTCCATGGTACAGTAGATTAAAATAAAACATGAAGAAACAAACTAAATGTCTCAAAGAAGTGAAGATATGATATGAACCAACCCCTAATGACTGCTAATTACAAACTAGAATGTTGTAGCTGATAGGCTAAATAAACAGAGCAGCAAAAGAAACATAATAAATACAATAATTATTACTACTGCTAATTACATTTCCCATTATATTCCTAATTAGATGGACTTCATTTTCCACATATTGCATAGACGAGAATTCCAGTTCTTAGTTAATAATGGTTGAGTTGTGTTAACATTTCAAAGTCAAGTTTCTGGACAACACAGACCAGACTGAGAGCCAGAATAGCTAAAACGCTTCTGCAACTCAAGTCCCTAAAACGTGGGAACCCAGAAAGGCCTGTGTCTCTATGACACACACAATGTATGGGCAAGATTTAGGCATAAACACTTTAATGTTGCTGATGTTATTTCCATAAGAGGAATCTACTCGAATGAGCATCATGGTCAACTATTGCCTCTGCCCACAGTGTGAGTGAGACCCGTCAAATCTATCCTGCTACATAAACTCAGCCTAAAGCCGGGTGCACACTGCGATTTTTAGTAGTCCTTGGCGACTGTTGCTCGTCGAACAGGATCCCCGCTGTAAGCTATGTCACACTGGCGGATCCAAGTTGTCATGATTCATGACTATCAGTGTCAAGACGCGAAAAAATTGACGCATTCAATCGACATTAAATGTAGGAATGCTGCTTCATTAAAGACATAAAAGTAGTAAAAGCCATCATAGTAATGTTTTAAGATTCTCAGAATTAGTCTCAGACGACCAAATTGTGGCCAAAATGAGCTGGCAACCGGTTGAGCCTATCCAGTCAAGTGCGTAGCGTTAGTTTATGGGGGGAGTGGGGTTCTAGGAAAGTTAGGCTAGCCACCTTCCTGGCTAAAGTAAACCTAAGGACGGTAGGAGCTTTGTTGCTATTTTAACGATGTGTTAGTACGTCATTATTTTAGCATAATTTATCACAAAATGAATTAAGTTAGCTAATTTAACTGCAGACATTTTAACTGGGGCCCAATATTCCGCTAAAATGAAATTATATTAGCTAATATAAATAGCTTGTTAGTTTGACTGAGCATCGAGTGAGTTGATGACAACCTAATCCCTTGCATTGACGCTACAGTAGGCTAGCTAGCCACCTGCGTCGGAGATGTTGGTAAATGGAAGTAGCGTTGGGGTTCAATTAAAAAGCTTTGAAAGTGCATACAAAATTACTTGCACTACTTACACAACCTTTTCAGTATTGTATTCCTCCAACGGATATAGATCTTCAACATGTTTAAATGTGTCGATCTTCCGCCGTTAAGTGTCGCTGTTGCGTCCGCCATTTTTTTTCTCTCGCGAAGTGTTACCCATTATTTCACCCATGATGCTTGGCGTGATAGGCAATCTAAATCCATCTAACATTAGTCACTCATAGGGAAGCTTTAACCAATAGGTAAATGTTGGCAAACATGCCAACATTTGTTGGCAAATCAGACTTAAAAGCAAATTTTAGTCAAAAACTAGGTCTATTTTTATACAACTGGCCTTTTGCTGAGGTGCATTGCAGTAGCTTTAAAGTCTTTAGTGCGTGTACAGTACTGTATGTAGACCAAGTGGGTGCCAAGGAGAGGCAGGGTGGATTAGAGGCCTGGTTTCCACATGGCAGCACTATAATCCTGCCATCTGAGGTAGAGAGAGTACAGGTGAAGCAGCACACCTGCTTGGGACCCCTCTGCAGGGCCCACAGGAATACTACCTTGGAACAGCTTAGAACTTCCCTGTTTAGGTTTGGATAACTGCCACTACTACCAAAAAAGGAGTTGGGTATTTTATGTGTGTGGGTGTGTGTATATGAGTGTTAGGTGTGTGGAAATGTAGGTGTGATTGCATGCGTAGGTGTGTTTCTGTGTGTGCGTGTGATAAGATTTTGAAAACTTTTTAGTGTTCTGTTTCCGTTTTGTAAAAGGCAAAGACGTACAGTAGTAATGTCACCGTAAAAGAATGCTGTCAGAGTTTGCTTTGGTGTTTCTCCAGTTAGATCAAGAGACGAAAAATGAAAGAAGAGAAAAAAAAACAAACAAGACCAGAAAGGAACATTCAATGCGTGTTTGACAAACTGATATTTATATTTTTTTAAGTCAGTCCATTACAGAAAAACTGGTTTTGATGTGTTATAACATGAACTGGTTTTCCATTACATTTTTCAAGCATGACCTCACAATCCCAAACAAAAAAGCACACACCCAAGAAACAGGTACCTGAGGTAAAAAAGTATAAACAAAAAAATAAAAGGAAAATTGGTCTTTCGCAAGTAAATGAGACGTGCGGTTTAAAACGGCCTGTCTCAGACAGGTATTTCACCACAACATCGTTGCCCTTTCTGGGACTAAAACAGCAAGAAAATATTTCCTCACGGCATGCCTTTGCACAGATCCGTAGGGGCAAATAGCAGAGTGAAAAGCAGGTGAAAAGCAGAGCTTGACATTGCTAAAAGGTACAGGTCAGGTTCGTGGTTGTGTAGTCATCCTAACGGCCTGTGCTTCCCTCAACACAGCATTACTGTTTAGATGCACCACAGATGGTGTCAATCACTCTGGAGAATAGGATGTTTGTCTGCCTCTCTCAGTCGGTCTGCCTCTCTGTCTGTCTGCCTCTCTGCCTGTCTGCCTCTCTGTCTGTCTGTCTGTCTGTCTGTCTGCCTCTCAGTCTGTCTGCCTCTCTTTCTGTCTATCTGTCTTTGTCTGCCTGTCTGTTTGTATCTCTCTCTCTCTGTGTGTGTGTGTGTCTCTCTCTCTGTGTCTCTCTCTCTGTCTCTCTCTCTCTTTCTCTGTGTGTATCTCTCTCTGTTTCTCTGTCTGTCTCTCTCTCTGTCTCTCTCTCTGTGTCTCTCTCTGTCTCTCTCTCTGTGTCTCTCTCTGTGTCTCTCTCTGTCTCTCTTTCTCTCTCTGTCTCTCTCTCTGTCTCTCTCTCTGTCTCTCTCTCTCTCTGACTTCCCCCCCCCTCCCCTTCCCACATGTGTATTTTTCTGAGTTGAAGTTGATACTGGTGGTCAATCAGTGATGTTTGAACACTCACATTAAAGTTTAACTGGCAGTTTTTCCCCACAGCGATCCCTGCCTCTCGTTCTGTTACAGTAATGAGACCTTGGTACTTGGATTGCTGTCTCAAGGCATAGCATCTCACAGAAACAATGACATTCACCTTGGAAGTTAAAAAGGCACCCAAACCACAGCACAGACTTTGTTGAAGAAAGAGCAAGGTTAAAGATGATTAAACAGCATTTACGTTGGTTTGAAAAGCCAACTTAAAATGAAGAAAGGCATCTTCTGTAAAAAAGTAAATGAATAAAAAAAGTGTGGATCATTTAGGTTTTACTTATAAGAGTAGGATCACACGACAGTCAGATGTAAACCAGTGATGAATGGTTGTGTATATTAAACCTCACAGAGTGTCTTTATCAAAGTCTTTTGATTTCATCTTTTCATCCATTGAACTGAAAGAACCTGGGAGAACTGAGGTAATCAATTTGCCTTATAGTTTCCTCATTAATATGATCAACAGCAAAATACCAACCGCCGTGTCATGAAAGGCTTCAAATTGAAGAAAAAAAAACACTAAAACCTAGTCTTTTTTTGCAGCTTTTCCTTGCTTTTACTCGAGTCACTTATTGTGTAAAAGCTAATGGAGCTCTAATTTGGAATGAGTCAGAGATTACAGAACAGATAAAGTAACTGATGTCCGTTTGAAGACTGTCCTCAACAATCGGTCAAAAAGTTCCCTTTTAACCGTGTTCGTCAGCTGTTTCCTGTCACCAGACCAAGGAGGCTAGACGATGGCACAATGACACAGGTTATGTCAGGAAACGTACAGATGCACGTACTGAAATCAGAGACTGTGGAGTTCATCAAAAAACCTGCACAGCAACTTTAAATAGTTTCAGCAAGCATTTTGTTGAACCCCCCTAAAACTAGGAATGAAGCAAACTGCCACACACCCTGAGAGTACAGCATGTGATCACAACTGAACTTCTTTACAGTTTCTATAGACCTGAACTGTGAGATTTTTGTGCCGGTTATCATTGCCCTAAAGCACATTCACGCACAGCACGCCCTGGCCTAGGTCTTACATAAAAAAAAACACTTTTGTTTAAAAATTAGGTAAAGCTATGAGATACCACACCTGGGCCACAGTGCCCCTTAATTACACAAGAAGATTGTTATCTGTCTGTTTTCTGGCTGGATGATGGATCAGACACAAGGAGCGATCAAGCTTCAATCTCTCCCCAGTTGTCATGTGATCTCTCATTCTTTTATCTATTAATGATTTCAAAGGCTTCCAACCATTATTGCTTTTATTCTCTGAAATAAAACACAGCTGCTGTCTTGGGCGTGCGTGCGTGCATGTGTGTGTGTTTGAGGGAGAGAAAGGGAGGATGAGAGAGAAAGAAAGAAAAAGAAAGAAAAAAAATAAACCAGCGCCAGGAGAATAATGCACATTCTGGTTTCTTAAACTAAACATTCACGTAACTCTCCTAAAACAAATACTCGTCTTTATTTCTCTCAGGAATCCTTGAACAGACAATGTTTTGGGCTAAAAGGTTTTGAGCGTGATGAGTCGTGATAAAGCATACAAACAGTTTACACAAACCCTACGGGGAGCTCCATCACCCATTGGTGGCTTCCATTTTAAAAGAAATACTCAGTGTACTGCTTATATTTGTGGTCGATTATGCATGCAGGGAGCGGTTCTGTCTTTTATTGGAAAATTTACACCCGTGCCGTGATTTATATAAATCAGTAGTGCCCACAAAGCAGTAAAACTCTAATTGTTTCTTCCATTTTGAAAGTCTGGCGTCCATTAAGACTGCTGTGTGTAATAAAGAGGACTTTTAATCAATCCTCTCTTGTTGACGAGTTGACGTGTGAATGGTTCTCTGTACCTGACAATGCAGCCGTATGGTGTGTTTTTTTTCTGACGGAGAACAAAGAGAACGAGCCTGTATGATTCAGATCCCTGACATCGCTGGCTTTTTTCTTTTTTTTCATAATCTTCAAAGGTAAGTAGGTAAGCCGCCAAAGTTCCTCTGAACAACATTACATCTGCTACTGCTCCAACAGATTTCCTACTTAAAATCCCAAGTTTGTTTTCATTTTTGACCAAAAAATAAAATAATCTGTTTCGTCATAGCTAATTCCTATTTATCCGTTTGAATTGAAAACAGCCTAAATGCTCCGCCACTCAAACGCTCCCATCTAAGGCCCCTGATTGAAATCCGCTCATCATCTAAGTGCTGGTGACCCCAGTCTCCCGCCTTGAGCACATTATGGTGCTCTGCTAGTGCAAGAGGGTTGGCAGCCATCTTGCCCCCAATGCCCCCCCCACTGGCGTGTTGTCACTGACCCTCTCATTCTCAGATTAGACCAGACGACCCTTCCTCAACCGGCTGGCATGGTCACTGTAAATCCTGGAGGCTGCTCGTGCTAGGGACCTGGGGTAATTAATAAAATCCCCATTACATGCCTTGTGCCTGTTGTTTGCTATTTCAACACCCCATTTGTGCCACGATTACAGTCATTATCAGTCACCGCCATTAATTCTCTACCCGATGCCAGAACTGCATACTAATAAATTGGGCTCTAAAAATTTTTACCTTTCAAGGAGTTGGTGTTGGAGCGGGGCCAGAAAGCGCCACTTCAGATTAGGAGTCATCTGGTGACTTGGAAAGGGCCCTTTGAATTGCAGGCTGCTGCATCTTTGGAGATAGTTCAAATTTCCCCTTTGATAATTTTTTTCCACCCGTCCAAAATGAATCTTTATTAAGCTTAAATCCTAAATAAAAATGAAATTAGAAGACTGCAAAATATTGCTTTCTTTTCTGCCTCGATTCCCCTGTGTGTCTCCATGCAAATTATAAGGCTTATTTATGTAAATGAGGTGTCGTCTTTAATTAGTTTTGCTTGAAGGCATTAAAATACATGTATTCTTTCCCCAAAAATGATTTGTTTTGTTACTCCATTCAGTTTAAGTTCAAAATGAGCGATTATGCCAACTAAAAAGCTTTATTAATTTGATAGTTTTTCTTTTTTCCCTCCCTCGTTTAGGGCATTATCTTCTCCTCCCACTTCCTCAGAGGAGAATTTCTCTCAGTGAAATCTTTTTAGGCGTCGCTTGGAGCTCTTCTCTCCTAAAGCTCTTCTGGAAGACCAGGGTTAGACCAGGGTTAGACCAGGGTTAGACCAGGGTTTGACCAGGGTTAGACCAGGGTTTGACCAGGCTTTGACCAGGGTTAGACCAGGGTTTGACCAGGCTTTGACCAGGGTTAGACCAGGGTTAGACCAGAGTTAGACCAGAGTTAGACCAGGGTTAGACCAGGGTTAGACCAGGATTAGACCAGGGTTAGACCAGGCTTTGACCAGGGTTAGCTCACACAAACTAGGAAGACTCTCAAATGCACCCACCACCAGAAGTATTGTTCTGACAGAATCTGTAAAACCAATATCAATTCATACAGAACACACAAAAAATCTTTGAACATCCATTTTTGACATTATATTATATTTGACATAACATTGCTTGTAAAAAGAGCTATACAAATACATTTTGATTAGATTTTTGCCTTAAATTGCCTTTTTGTATATGCGTTCAGAGAACATTTGATTACTCTGAATGCTAATTGTAAATGCCATTGTTTTTCCCATGACAAGGCAAAGAATGACAACTTAAAAGTGCGTTGTGTTCCTACTTTCTCGTTTCCCCTATTTACATTTGGCCTCCACATCATAGACACATACTCCAATGCAACGCGTCCAGAGTCTTTGAGTTCAGCCATCAATCAGATGCTAATACCAATGTAAATTCCGACAGCCTGTCAGCTTTCAGTGCCCAGATCTAAACTGAAGCTCGATGACCTCTTAAACGACTTTCAGACTGATTTGGGCCTTATTTTAATATTTGTTTAAAAGGATTTTCAGCGTTACAGTAAATCTCACTCTCGACACTGTTTTTATGCATTTACACTTGATTTACAATGTCCTGTTGAGTGGCTATCGAATACAAGACTGCTTTATGTCGTTGCCGAAGGTGTTGGGTCAAATTCAGTTAGATAAAGTGACTCACAGTGTCACATCGTATTTCAAACACCTTACACTAATAAAGGCCAAACTCAGGCTTCATCATAGTTCAATATGATATCAATATGCAGTTTCACTTCAACTGCTCAAGTATGCTGAAATGGCATACTCTGCAAGTTAAGATGCCCCCACCTTCATCTCCCCACTAACATGATTTATGTAAAGGAAGCTAAAACCATTATAGCATTTTTATTATTATTGTTCTTTCAAGGCTAATGCAACAATAGATTTTTGCATGATTGATGCGTTACACTAAACATTAGGGGATTACATTAACTTAGCATAGAACAGCTAAATGGCATGAGATTACTTATTGTTATTTTTCTTCCACATTGTATTATAAATACTGTAGATATACTCATTCTTGGCAAGTATTGATCGTGCTGCTGGGAAAATATGAGATGCTATCATTGAGCATCTTCTTTGGTTTTTAATTGTATTCCGTTCTGAACTTAATTTTCTCTGTTGAGAAAATACCAATAATGGTCTTTCATTTATCCTTACCCTATACAACATGGCCAACATGACTTCTGAAAGTCAACTTGCAGCTGGGTCAATACAGGGCCCCACCAAAAAGAAAAAAAAAACTAGTGCTAGTGACTTAGTCTCTGATCCACCCCCTTCTTACTGCAAAATATTACAAGTCTCTTGTGGGGGACAGAGAATGTGGCAGCAATATGCAGACTTCAATCAGCAGGGAGGAAATTCCTCTGGTAACAAGGAGGAAGCGGCTTCAATCGTTACTGTCTGGAAGTGTCATCGCAGGAAGTCACGTCACAGGAAGTGACACTGCATTACGTTTAGACCTGCAGCTTTAAACATGAATCCAAATAGTTTCACCACTGTAGGCATTGAAGATGTTGCTCACGTTACAGAAGGAAGCTCATGGTGTATGCACTCTGTATGGACACAGCGAAGCGGTGAAACACAACTGCAAACAGAGGTGTCCAACAGTTCCTACATCTTTGCATGCCACATACTCTCCAAGTGAATACTGGTTGACTTTTCTTAGGTTCATTCTGCTGCAGAGATCAAAGTTAGCAGACAATCTATATTACGTGCCAGTAAGGGTCATATAAACCCAGTTTATTACCTGCTGACGGAAAGACATCTTTTTTTTCTTTTAAGTTGACTCACACTTTGAATGCTTCTTTCCGGTGTTTGTACAGATTGTGTTGCCGTGTTTTTCTTCCTCAACTCATGTCCAGGCCATAGTCAAGCAGTGACAGGCATCGAGCCAACTGATCTTCACCCAAACAGTTCATTTGTGCCAATCTAGTGTGTGCAAAGCTATAATTACCTGAAAACGTAAACTGGAAGCTATGCCTGACAAAAACAAGATTCTGTCATAAAATTGAGCTTTTGAGGCTTGATGGTGCTGAAATGACTATAACACATATTAATAGGATGTTTTAGAGGCATGGCACTTTTCCATTTGTCTTGAGGAAGAAATTCTGAGCAAAAACACCTGGAACTCTAAGTGCCAGAGAGAGAAAGAGCTGAGGAGGCAGCAGTCGTGGAGTTGTCATATTAAGTACTATCTCACCAACAGCAATTCTTATTGACAGTGTAATGCATCCTCAGATCAGAACATTCATTTCTTGATTGTTGCAATCTGACAGTTTAATAAGTTCCTAAGTGAAAATCTACAATTCTTAAATTTGTGGGTGAATTTAAAGCAAAAACCTAGCGAACTGCTAATGGGCATTATTTTAAATGGTGAAGTTTATTTTCCATGTGCACTGCAGCAATCCTCCCATCTAATCTCATCTTTGTCTGAAATGTCCTCAACCACACGAGACAAAAAACATTCTTCTCTCAAGTCAGATCGTTGAGTTATAACAGTAAGGAGCCAGTGACTAGATTTGTGCTTATTGACGTTTTGAGAAACCGATTTAGCTTGAAATACAAGTCTGAGCACCTTTCAAAAGGAACAAATAGTTCTCGAGACATGTTAATGGCATTACTGTGAGAAATTCATATCTACCGAAGCAGAATTCCACAACATGCATAGGAGTGATGATTTAGTAACAGAGACATGCTGTTAATGAGGCCGGATCTCCATAAAAAAAAATAAAAAAAACATTGTGGAAGACGTTTTTATATTGGTTTGTGAGCGACAACAAGTATGTTTTGATTTTCTATTCGTCAAGGACAGACAACGCCTTGAATGCTCTCTTTTAGATATGCTTCTAAAAATGGTTCTACTTGAAGTGTCAGTTGAAATAAAAAAGCTCAATAGTGAAATCCATGAAAGCCAAGGGCTACATTTCAAGCGGGCAGCAGATCTCAGCAACACTGCCGGGTGTGAAAAGCTATCTTAGAGGCCTCCGATTTCAAGGACCTTAAGGCCCCCTCTACCCTTGCCCGGTGCATGGGCCCATACTGCAAGAAATCATATGATATCCAAACATTCTACGTCCCTGTTGTTACTGTCTATGTTGGGTTCTCCATGGAGTGCTGCATACATTAAAAGGTGGAAATTGAAAGCTAGGAAAGGTTAAACACTTAACGTCAAATATGCGTTGACCTCAGTAACCTCTGTAAGTCAGAAAGAAAGGACAGCGTATGTAAGGAGACAAATATCTTGGAGAAAACAAGTAAAGACGGAGTGGTTTAAGAAAAATGTAATTACTCTAATAAAAGTAAAAACTCAAAGACTGTGTGAGTAGAAGCTTGCATGGTATGGTAATGTCAGTGTGTGTGTGTGTGTGTGTGTGTGTGTGAGAGGAAAAAGAAAAAGAGGGAGAGAGAGAAAGAGATAAGACTTTGACTACCTGTGACAGAGTATTAAGATATTAAATCTCTAGTCGTTCCCTCCATGTAATTTTACAGCACAGTTGTATTGTGTGCCTCCTTTTACCCCCATAGAAGGAGGACAGAGAACTTCAGAACCACAGGTCTTTCATCTATTCAAACATCATTGCTGTGCTTCACTAAGCTTTTATTCACTAAACGCACCCCTCCAGACTTTTAAAAAGTGATATGGAATGTGATATCAGCACAAAGAAAAAGTATAATAATGCAGTAGTTACCCTAAGGGGAAAATACATAGATTTTCTTTAAAAAAAAAAATTAAAAAAAACTTTTGGTTTTGTATATAAAATATGAGAAGAAAAGGATTACATATAATTTTGTAAGCTTTTCAAATTCTCATCACACAACTAAGTGAGAGATAATTTATTTGTTAACATGACCATTTATATGGCGATTTTATAGATAAAACAATCCCGATATTCTAACTACAAAGTTCAGCCAACAATCTGTCGAGATGTCACGAGCAAAGATCTAGAATTATCAAAACTTTCAGCCTTCTTGAAGAAGAAAATACGAAAAAGCCACAAGAATTCCAGAGAAAACAAAATGCCTGTCAGGGCGAGAGTACTAAAGATGCAAGAGGGGATTCTGGCATGGCCTGAGCAAAGTCATAAAAATATTTTCCTTTTTATTTAATGTCGTCCATAATTCATTGCCAGGAAAAGCTAATCAATAGCACCTTAATGAAAACTTGAGCCATATTTTATTTTGCCGCAGAGAAGTCCCGGATCAGCATTTGTTGCCTTGTTGTGTGGAGGATTTCACCCTCGGGCTGTTAGACAGATGTGCATCACACTTGCAGATACCTTAAATATTTGCTCTCTTCAACCACAATCGCTTCATCAACACGCCAAGGAGTGGGAGTGAGATTTCAAACGATGAAAGCCAACGACACTCAAAAAATAGGATAAAAGTGAATGTGTTCAATTGTCTCCAAACTTCTCCACTGTAACTTAACCGATGAGAGGCAAGACACAAGTGTAATGTTGATTTATAGACAAGAGTTTCTTTTGAAATGTTGACCTAAGAAAGCACTTGGAAAAACGACACGTAGGCCTACTTGGGGGAAAAAAAAACAAACATAAAAAACGCCCCAAGTAGGCTACATTAAATCTGAGATCATTTGCGAACCATTACTTTTAGAAAAAACATGGATATGGTTGCGGTTCGTTGCGTTTGTTCATGTAATAGTTTATTAATCTTATTTGTCTTTCTTATTTGTCACATATAATCAAATCGAGATGGCACCGGAGCAAAGGGGCTTGAGGAAAGTGGCGACTTAGAGTCACTGGGAGGGAGTGGTAAGATGTAATGCTAATTGTTTCCAGTGATCCTTGTCAACATACGCCAAAGCTCCAGTCAACTATCAATGAACTCAGACTACAATTACGAGAGAAAAGGTCATTTCCATGCTCTACGACACCGTCCTAATGAAGCACTTTGCCGTCTATTTAGCAAACATCCCTTCCAGTTGGTAAAACCGACTTTTTATCAGCAGTGAACTGAACGATTCATACTCGTTCTCTTTCCTGTGTCGAAAGAGACATTGGCAAAAACCACGATGGGAAACTCCAGGGTTGTTTATCTAAGGTGTAATTCCCTCACTCGGAGGGAGGTCTGAAGACAACAGTTATTCATCAAAAAAAGAAACTAATATCTCAAAGGTCAAGTCATAAAAAGACAATATCCGCCTTCTCTCCCGTGCCTTGATGCATTAGTTGACGCTAATGAAGCGAAGCAGGTTGAGGGAGCTTAGTGGAGTGAGATCCATACAGCAGACTGGTTCTCTGTGGCGGGAGCTTGTGTTACGGCCAACAGTAAACCAAACTGACAGTAGCCTTATCACTCCTCCCAACCTTACCAGCAGCATAGGGTTCAGACAGTGCAACGGGTCCACGACATTACCTACAAAAACACCGTTTGTGAAATATACAGTAGATTGACTTCAGTAATGACTTGGAATCGGTATTGCATTTTTTCGTCTCGGCTGTTAATCCATCTGGGCCCACGTGACGCGTCCTGACATGGCCGTGTGCGGTGCTGTCCAGTGGCTACACGTCGTTTACATGTATTTGCATCGTCAGCCAGAGGTGAGAGAGTGGAGACCTGCCAAGTTTAAGACACCAGCCTTAAACAGAGACAGCCGACAACTCAACGCAGCAAAGTACAACCAGCTCTCAAGCTGCTCACTACACTGGGCAACCTGGCCGAGACGACACGCAAGGCCCCGTCGTTAACACCAACACAACGGGCGCTCAAGACACACAACACAACTGAATTTCTCTCGACTGTTTTCATGTTCAAAAACCCGGGCGTGTCATTGGGCCTTGCCTTCGTAAAACCCCAGGTTTCCCATCACTCACGACTTATTGCAATAAGGAATGTAAATCCCAAAACACAAAGGAATGAGCACCGCAGTGCTTAGGCTGTCAGATCTAACTAGCCAGAAGGTCTTCAGTGAGCACGGCAGAAGGGAGACCCATCATCTCCAATCAGAGAAAAAAAAACCCTCTCCGACTCCCATTCATTATGGATTAATAAAAACACTGATGATGACTGCCATTTTATACAAATCTTAAGCTTGACTCCTTTGTGGATTCAGTGATGTACAGATTGGAATAGTTATGTTTATACATGTTAGTTTTAGTTTTTGTTAGTGATACTGAACTTGTGGGGCCTTTTGAAAAGATATGAAAAAGGACTGTCTTGTTTGTGAAGACTGGTAGAGTAGAAGGTGGTGTCACACTGTTATTGACCCCCCCCCCCCCCTCAAATAGACTACTCGAGAAGGACATGGTGTTGCACTGTTAGTGTTCCCCCCCTTACGGCAGCCTGTATTTACGTCAATCCCTCAGGCCATTTGTTTGCAGCACTTCCTTGCCCCACAGCACCATGCATAATGCAGGAATGAAAATGTTAACAGTGGCAAATAAAATCGGGAAGGTGCCCCCACAAATCAGGGCAGTTTAGGAGCACATTTAATCATCCATGCGTTGGGGGAGAAGGCACTGCGATTTATCGTGGCATTTCCAAGAAGATCAGGACCCCATTTTTCCAGGGGCTTCCGGAAGCTTCCAGGCCTGCTGGCCCCTCTCCTGCTGAGAAGACCAGCATCTCAGGGTTTCTCTCTGTACACCTCCTCCTAACGTCTCCGCCATTTGGCCCAATTATCATCTTTGTGTTCATTTGGAGAAAAGATGGGGGGAGGAGTGGGGACAGGGGTGTTGTAGCTTGATGCCTTGCACAAAATTGCATCAATAGATCCCACCCCCAGAAAGAAATAACAAAAAATAAGGATTGTTTGAAGTTACTTGGGTCTCCCAAGTAAACACTTCTACAGCGATCCAATCAAGGCCTAGCATTTCTCCGGCACGCTGCAAGACAAACAAGTCGCAGTACCATATGGTGGTGTCAGGAAAATAAATAATTCAACAACAAAAAAATGTAATGTGCAATACACAGACGAGCGACCAAAGAAATACCAACACAGGCGTCCACGTGTTTAACCCCTCTAATAAGGACCACAGGCTAGGGGGCTGCTGATAGACATCCACGCTCTCTGCCCATAACTAGATTGAGGATTACTTTGGCATTTCAAAGAAAAGGACTGGCAACTATCTGTGGTTCCAAGGCCAGCGTTTCGCCCCGTGATACAATCTCCAGTGCCTTTCAGCACTTCCTGATGCAGAGACCCACCTAATCTAATGAAGCAGGGAGAGAAGCTGGCCGGGCTTTTAGCCCCCATGCCCACTCGGGTCTCCTCACGCTCCCGACCGCCGTCGAAAATCCACTTGTTTGTCAGTTCTTCTCCTCTTCCCTGAGGTGTACTCTGTGCGGCTTGAGTCATCATTGTTTAAGTCTGTAGAGTTTGAAATAAAAAAAAATACACACACCAGCACGCAAACAAGCTGGTGGCAAGGTTATAGCCAGACAGACAGCAGGGCACTTGTATTGTGCCAAGCCCAGGGAAAACCAGAGAGAGAGAGAGGGCTGCGGAGAGTGGGAGAGGAGATGCGCTGTGTTGCTGACATGGCAGACGTCACGTCACACTAACCAGAAAGAGTGATATGCACACACAGTTCTGGCAAGCGCAGAGGTTCTGAAGAAACAGGGTCTCCACATGCAAACGGCAAGGGGGTTTTGTGGGGGCTTTGCAAATGGTGAATTATTTACTATTCATAGCGAGCTGCATTTAAACAAGGACAACAGATTTAGTACAAGAAAGAAACGTACTGGAAAAGACTTATGAGAACTACCCATATGACATTGAACATAAATAATATTACAGCATTACTTTAATTTAAGTTTATGCACCATTTAAACTCAATAAATCATTAATGAACCACTTCAAGTTACAAAATGATAGGCTGTTTCAAAAAGGCTGACGATTTCTCAATGTCAGATTAGAAACCAATATGATAAAATAATCAGTTTATGGTGCTGAGACTATGAGACACATGTTTCTTTGAATGTTCCTTTTTGCTGTGTTTTTAAAAACCCCAGACTTACTGACTGGTTAGTGCCTTACAAACCATGCCATTACTGTGTCATGCAACCCACTATTTTTAGACTGTCATTTGTTTAACTTTTTAATCAAATAGATTAGTGACTTCAAAACCAATCTCCTGTCCTGTGGGAAAAAAAATCTACTTTATTAAACATCTGGAAGAAATAGTTTCTTTAGGGGAGATCAGCTTTGAAATGAGCAAATATATGTTAAGTTCTGTCAGAAAGCGTTGCCTCCATCATTTTGAATCTTTTATCTAGTTTTTTTTTGCAGGTCGTTTCTCTGCCTTTTTGTCTGACTGCAGAGAAGGGTTGTCTAGGGCCTTCTTTGGTGTTCAAAAGACGAACATGGAAGATGACAAATGAAAAGGTTTTGTTGTTGTTTGTTTCATGTATCACTGTAGTACTGGCTTCTCAACCACAGTATCTGGCAGAGTGCTGTAGGTTTGATATGATATCAAAGTTGTACCCTGACATGTTATCAATGTGACAATTAGTTTTGACAACGTTCCTTCTGTAAATGCCATTACACCTGCCAGTTCTGTTCATGGACAATGTTTGTTTTTCTAACAGCGAACAGAACTTCGCTGCCATGTCTTTACCTTGAAATACAAGCTGTTTGGATGCAGACAGATTGATAGGAGCACAGTGAAATCTCCACAGCAACACTAAACGTTACATCAGACATATATCACAACCAAAACTGCATGTTGTTAGATCAAGTTGATAGCATTTCTTGGTACACTTAAATAAACACACAAAACAGTCTTTCCAACTCAGTTTTAACCACTGACGACACAAAATGTTAAACTTTAAACGGTAAACAAATACGGGACGCTTTAAAACTTTAAAACGTCTTCTACCCTGGCTCGCCCTCAAGTCGTTCAGGAAACAGATAGTTCAGAAACATTTCCTGACAGGAGCTTCACGACTTGTGAAAGCGTGAGCTTTTAGCGCGACGCATTGATGTTTACTGGCTCATCAGGACAAAGGAAGCCAACAAGATGAGCTGGAGAAAAAAAAAAAGATGCCCTTAGTTGTTTTGCATCCACGGTAAATCACTGCCACTTTTACAGCCTCTAATAAGTTGATGCAAGGCCGTTTTTCTTCCCGCCCATCGTTCCAACATTTAAGGCATATTTACAAGGAACTTGTTAAAATATTTAATAATATTTAGTGGCAATTTTGGAGCGGCCTGCCACCGTCAGATTTACACCCGGTAAGTGTTTAAAAAGGCGATGACATGAATAAGAAACTGTCAAAACTGTCTCATTTGCATAGACAGGCTATAACTCTAAGATACCTAGCGTTAAAAAAAAGAGAGGTTTTTAACAAAACGAGTCATAAAAAAAGAAAAGAAAAAACGTGTTGGGAGTGAGTGATGGCGTCGACTCCTCCAAAGTCACAGCACAGAGAGCGCCACCCACTCAGTACAGATGCTGCCGAGATCATGTCAGCCAATAAAGGGACATATATCCTGTCTGGATGAGCTCAAGATGGAACATCTCCTATAGGCCACCTTAATTAATTGTGATAAAAGGGCTAATTCAGAAACTGCGCTGGAAAAGTGAACCAAACAATAACATCACCCACAAATCATCTCTCCCCCATCCAATATTTCCTCCATAACTTTCTAATTCAAAGTCCTCCGCACGTGAGCAGTTTGTCAAAGAGGCTGGCGGTCGTAGCCGGAGTAGCCCACTCTGCGTCTCCGCGGCAACGCAGGCTATACCAGTCAGATTAATGGGTAATCTGCCCAGACTACGCTGAACCATGTTGGGTTGGGACTGGACTCGGGGTGGCCTTGCACAGCCCCCTGGTCTCAGGGAGGGGGTTGGATGTTGAGCCTCCATGACCAGGCCCTGCCCTGGCTGGCCCAGTCAGAGGGGGCCCCATTGACACTGATTGCAAGGCTATGAGTAGTTTCTCCCCTGTGCCCTCTCAGAGCAACTCTAATTAATAGCCAATTCATCTTCTCTGATCTGAGCCAGCACATGCAGTAATATATCGTTAGTTTGGCAAGCAAGCTATTAAAGTGTAATAACCAAGTACCAGCACTCGATTTGGGAGAGTAGCACATACTTAACCATGGAGTGGAAACAATTAATTTATTGGAGGATCTCCTGTAACCAATCATCTCACAAGCGCTCAAGCTGTGTCGCAACAAGACACCTCCTGTTGCGCGCAACGTTTTTTTTGTATTTATTTATTTTTGAGCCGCGCACCTGAAACTCACGCCGCGGTTACGTAATCCTCGTCTAATCCCCGCAGTCACACCTTCTCCTCGCACAGAGAAAGATCCACCACCCAGCAACCATCTCCAAGGTGAGACGCTTCATCACAAGGAGATTCCTTCCCCTCTCCAGTTACCTCACCACCAGCGTTTCCCGAGCGCACATCCAGTCTGACACCCTGGTAGCAGAGGACCTTTCCCAGTGGATTATATGTATTTACAATCGCTCCATTTCTATTTCTATCCTGAAACCTTACAGTCTTATCTCGTCGAGTATAGCTCATCAAATGAATAGTAAAGCTATTAAAAGAATACATAAACAGGCGAGGTAAATTCCTTCCATTAGACTCCTGTAAGAGGGTTGGATGTGATTGGTGTCATTAGGTTCCTTCCTGGTGCTTGGATTTGGTGCCAATAATACATGAGTAGAGCAAATAGCCTTAGGTAGGTCAACTGGGTGGAGCCATTGTTGACAAAGCTTAGAAAGAAAGCCTCACGCTGTTCAGTACACTAATCACATGTATGCATTTTTAAACATACTTTGGAATACAGACACACTCATACTGTGATCCCAAATGGCATGACATAGTCATGAGCCAAATCTCAAACTGCCACAGTAGTGAATCGATAAACTAGGAACTTTGGAACTTTAATAATAGGAAATAGTGATTTTCTCGTTTGTTTTGTGTCGCAGACAATTAAGATGAATATAGAAAAAAACGGTCACTGTGGTCTCTTTTTGCTTGTGCACCTTTGAACAATAACAGCTTCCTTCATAGTCCTATTGTTTCTGAAAACAAATAAAAATGTATAAGATCCAGGCTTGGGTCTTTACCTACCTCTGAAGCAAAACCTTTCAAACCCATTATACTTTTTTGCTAGAACTAATAACGTTTTTGTCTCTTCAGCTTAAGACACTAATTGACAGTTTTTTTTGGAGGATAGCCCAGATGGAAAAATAAGTACCCCCTTAAAGACCCAACTCCCTCTTCCTCCAGCTTTAAGTCCCTTATTAATTAAACTTTCACCAAGTCGGGAGTTTTTATTAAAAAATGATAAAAGTCTTCGGCCGTGTAAACCAGAGCTTGCCTATTGTCTATGAACCTGAAATTTTATTTCCATAAATAAAATACTTTTTCTAATACCATCATTTGCAGCAGAGGGACTGGGTATGTAAGACTGAGTAATTAAAGTTCAGTATGTTTTGAATTTCCAAGTACTTGAAAATTGGTCAGCCTCAACCAGTGGCCTATTCTTCAGGCTAGAACAACATGCTGTTGGTGAAACAACATGACTGAACAACAAGCCCCAACTCTTCTTCTTCACTAATTTTATTACCATGAAATGAGAGAAACATGGGGGGCAAAGAGTCAAGGATAGCTTTCCTGTTGTATGAAGAGGACATCAAAAAAAAAAAAAAAAAGCTGGGTTAGCTTTATATCCAACATCACAGCATTGCAGTCTGAAATGTATACCACAGTCATACAGTGACTAGGAGTCCAGCTTAACAAGAACATCTGTAAGATTATGGTCGGAAGGCAATGTACGATACAAATCTGTATCGATCCCAGTTATAGATTAACACACGTTGTCTTGATCAATTGATTCTCCCATGTACACCTTTGGAACATATTTGTCAATCAATGACATCAGACTGCAGTGTCATAGACTGATCTTCAGAGCAGAAGCTCATCTGCCTCAATCGAAACACACATTTGTCTTTCACACTACAACTTTAAAACCTAGATATCCCCATATAAACTATAATTCTACTTAAAAAACAGAAAATCCTCTGTCCTACATGTGTCAACATCACATGGCAAATTGGTCACCAAAGTCTCACATATCCAGTAACTTAAATGAATATAACTATTATGTTGTAATGAATAATGTTTTTTGTTTTTTCCTTTTTAAATGTATGATCACATACGAAATAAACGATTATTATAACAACATGTGATTAATAATGATGTATATATTTTTCTTTGCCTTATTAATCATCAGACCTGTAACGCACTGCTTGGGATCGGACTACTGTTCCCCAGTGGAAAGACTGGCTCAATGATATTGACAGGTATCCACCAAAGACTTGGGCTCATTGGGGCACTATCATGTTGATGTCTAGACTCTTTGTAGCTCCATCTGAATACAGATTCAAAGTCAACCCCATGGCTCTTTAGATCACAGTAAGGTATCCTGGGGGCATTCCCCTCGAGCTGGTTATCTAGAGGGGAGGTCAGCGGGGGGTCAACACGCTTTTTCCTCTCCTGTATCTCACTTTACCCTGCCAGTTCATTAAGAACACGAGTTGTAGCAACACTGTCAGATAGTAAAACATAGGGCGCCAATGAAAAGACAACCTTTAGAAAGTGAAAATTCAGTAGGTTCCAAATCCATCAATATTGAGCTGAGATTGTACTGTGATTCAGGTCTGCATTAGACAGGGATCTGGGCTCTGCTGAAGAGGCTCCAAATGGCAGCCAATTAAGCAGCCTTTAAACGTACAAGTCAAGCATCACTTGTTGTGCTGCCTGTAATGGAGTTTTATGGATATGAAAGCATTTTGATGGCTCTTCTGGTCGCAGAGAGAAAGCTTAAACTTAACAGGAAATACGGCCTGACTGTGGGTATTCTGAACAGTAAACAGCTCATTTATCATGTTCATGAGTGCACAGAGAGACAAAGACAAACACAAAGAGATTCCAGCTCCAGCACCCTTCCTGAAAATACAATTTCATCAAATCATGAGAATCACACTTTCTACTTATTCTGCTGGATGGAACAATTCAGGCCTGTTCCACAATTTTTTTGTGTCGGTTATCTGTTTTCTGCTAACGAGATGTCACTAATATGTTCTGGAATGTCGTGTGAACGGACAATTTGATTGGCCATGAAGAACTTAATGATGTATACCAAATGTGTGGGTGGGGGGGGGCAGCTTCTAAGCACAGAGTATTGTAGACAAACATGCTTGTTGACAAGATACTGTAGCCGTTTCTGCTGGGCGGAAATCTAAAATGAAGAGAAAATGTTTCCAAGGTGCCACATTTGTTAACCAATCATGTCTTATTCGTTAGCGTTTTGCCTCAATTAGTTAAATTGTAAGGACATACAGGGGAGAAAAAGATGACACTTCACAAGGATGGAAACATAATTAGAAGGAAAACAGTATTCCTGCCATGCTGCATTTAAAGAAAAACATGCTTGATTGTAGATCTGGATTCCTTTTAACTAATTAAAACACAAATCAAATATTGTAAGTTGGCCCATTTACATAAATGCACCCAACTATTGTGATGTGGATTTTGGAGTATTGTTCCTCTTTGCACACAGCAGCTTTACTCTGGCTTAATTTGTGCCACTGTGTCTTTCTGAGAGCAGACTCCAGTCATCTTTAAATGGCTCCATTTAAAATGCAATTTGATTATCTGCCAAATTGCTACCAAGACTTTGCCTCTGCTGCTTTGGGATGGAGGGTAAAAATTGTAATTAGCATTTGTACATAAAAGGGGGGAGGTCTTTGTCGCATTTAGTGCACGGCATCCCAGAATGACCACTACTTTAGAAGCCCCGTCACCCTGGCGATATCCAGCTATAAGAACCAAGGGTAAAGGGGCATGTCGGGTTAGAACGGGCAGGAAAATCTTCAGTGGCACCGAAAGAGAATACAAAAACCCACAGGACACGGCATGTTTAAATAATCCAAAACTTTTCTTTAATCACAGTTTAGAAAATTGGCCGGGGCTTTGTGCAGGAGACAGATGCTCTGCCCCATAGCCATTTAATGAGTTTCACTCAGGGTTTCCTTTAAAATATTTACGTTGTCCCATGGCACAGCAATATTGTCCTAGAACAGGACAGATAAGAACCAAGGAGGTGTGTTAAGAGTCCTCCTAATCAATTTGCTAATTACTGGAGAGGCTACAGCAGAGTGGGGGGGAATCCCTTCTGGCAAGCTGTATTCTAATAAACGCTGAAAAATGTATTTACTCGCTGAGCCAAGAGGAATTCTGAAGTGGGATTACAGCGGTGGTTTGATTGAGACAGAGCTCGGTTGTGGTTGAGGTCTCACTTAAGAGAGGGGCGCCCTGATAAATCAAGAGATGACTAAGTGTGTCATGTTGGTCTGAAGCCTCATCGCAACGGCATGGGTTTGAATCCTGCCCTGCTGCATGTCTTCTGCTCTCTCTCTCTCTCTCTCTTCTTTTCCTGTCACGCTTCACTTAAAAGCCATCTGATTACGCAAGGTAAAAATGCCCAAAAGATTCAAAAGAGAGACGAGAGACTCATTCCTCTGCCTGTTTATAAGGTGGTGATACCAAAGAGATGTGAGGTAAAAATGCAGAATCCAAACAGTTACTGTAACGATAATGGCACAAAGGTCGATATTCCTTCGAAAGCGTTGGCAAGAGTTTTTCTGCGTCCACAGAGTTGACTCCTGACTAGCGTTGTCGTAGAAACACTGGAGCCACAGCAACATCAACCGAGAAGAGATCTAACACAAGGTTATTCACCAGAATCACAGGCTTACTTACCATGCTGCATGTCTCCTCAGACACCCCCACACACACCCCCACCTCCTCCTACCCTCTGCAGGCCGCAGGGGTAACCACAAGTCACCCCACCCCCTACCCCATCTTAACCCCAGGAGCTTAGGGCAACACTGAGCCTGTCAAACTCAAACTGCCCGCATCTTCTAAAGGTTTGGGGGCAGAACCTGCTGCCTCCTGTTAACTGCACGGCGTGCGTGTTGGTGGGTGTGTGTGTGCGTGTGGGTGTGGGTGTGTGTGTGTCTGTGTGTGTGTGTGTGTGTGTGTCTGGGTGTGTGTGTGTGTGTGGGGACGGGGACGGGGACGGGGGGATTCATGCCCTTGGCTCCCTGGATAACGACCTGCTGGCCAGGCAGTTGAAAGTCAAAGATCGTGTCAAAAGGGAATCTTGATAGGTATTAACGCAGGCTAATATGATGAGGCACGGTGGTGGCAGACAGTCCAACACAGAGCTGTAAGAAGGGAAACACAAGCTCAATGTGGAAAAAGGCTAACTATACACATTATACAAACTGTTACTAAAAGATGCACTGCCATCAATATCAATATCTAATACACATTTTATTTAATATTTTGGATTTCTAACGTATGACTTATTTGACATCGTAGCCTTTAACTCTCAGTCTGAGTTTGTGCAAGAGTTAGGGTCCTCTTGTCACACACGCACTGAGCTGCTGGGATTTAGCCCTGCTGCCCCTAGTGGATGGATACGCCCTTCTCCCTGCACAGGGCCGGGGAGAGGGTTTATATCTAATACAATCAGACAAGCCAGTGCACAAAGTCCATGAGTGTTTGTGACAAAGAAAGGAAATATCCAATCTACTTGTCATGGCATGTTGTGTTTCAAATCATTCGTAAGTACAAAAACCTAAGTATTTGTGTTTTACCAAATGAGGGTTCCTGAAACTCAAAATAATGTCACTGCGATTATGTAGTAGTGTTCCGCACGGTATAAATTCAGTTTTTAAAATGAGGCAACAGGTTCATAATTTCTTTGCATGCCAGAACTGTGTTCATCCCCGTTTTACAAAACATAATCATGAAACATTAGTCATGTTTATTTCAGTTGCTTTCCATCTCTCTGTGTATTCCTCTCATTAAACTTCTCTCCCTCGCCTCCTTGGTCTCTCTCCTGTCTGCGGTTGAACACGTGAATCTACGCTTAAACAATCCCACTGAGTATTAAGGGAAAAACAAAAACACAAAAAAACCTGTTGCTGTGACATTTTGTTCCCTCTCACCTCAACGCACGCCAGTCACAATGGACTGCTGTGTGGGGGTTCTGTGCTCGGGTCACCATGGTGATGGCCCTTTGCCTCCCTGCCTCCCTTAGGGCAGACGAGGCAGCGTGTTGCCAACCAGGCAGCAGAGAAAAATGGTGGAAGTTGGCAAGAAGAGAGGAGGCAGGGAGGAGGCGGAGGGAGGGAGGGGTAGAAGCAGAGCGATGCTTCAACAGGTACCCTGCACTGATGGAATAAAACTGACTCAACCTCACAGAACAAGCCAACCTGTGTGGCTCAACTTCCCCACCTTCCAACTGAACAGTCAACTACACAACACAGAGATCAGAGGAGTCAGTCAGACTGCCACAGAGGGATAGAGGGAGCGAGTTTCACTCCATAACCTTTAAAAAGGGCAGAAAAAAGGAGGTGGCGCAGGTTGGCCAGCAAAGGGCTGAAAACATCTGTTAGAGGGTAAATCATCTTAACGTGACAGAAAGAAGCCTCAATGATGTGAATGTGAAGATGACAAAAGGGCAACTCTACTTCATTTATTTACCGGGCTGGTGTCTTGTCTATTCACGTTGAAATCAACCAACAATACTGCTGTGCAGGACCATGACAACTATACTTATTGTGTGTAAACTTATGTCAAGTCTACAAAACAAGGATGAGGTTAAGTAATGCTATGGAAAAGTTAACAATTCTTAAAGTTTTTTTGTTTGTTTTTTTTTTAACGTTTTTTTTTCTGGTAATTAATCATTTAGTTTCTGCTATTTTCTGTACAGCGTCAACTCTTGTATGGACAATGACCCTTATCTGCTGTATCAGACTGACACAAATAGACGCAGTGAACTTGCAATGTGTCATCGCTTGCTTTCAGACAGGCGACAAAGGGTGAGAATAACAACGTCCACTGTGGAAGCTGATAATTCCCTTTGCTGCTGCACGAATGTAGAATTGAATTTCCATTAAAAACAACATGGTTGAACACCCAGACCTAGTGGCTGGCAATATGTCTAATTAGTTAATTGGTCACCGATTTAGCTAACACCGTACATCTTACTGCTTGAGTTTTGGACCTCTCCCAAATAGCTTCTTGGCATCCACAGCAGTTGTTGACATTTCTTACAAGAGCTTTCAGAGCCTCCATGATTTCTTCACTTCTCCCCCTTCTCAACACGCCTCCTGAGACACAGACAGCAGAGACACCTCAAGACAGGAACGCCGTTTCCTTTGTGACCGAGGCCGAGATACTGTATTGCTGCGTTGGAAGAAGGCCTGCATCAGGCTAAACCTACTTAGTTAATCCAGCTCATTTTAATCTGATACAGGACTGTTTACTAGTTTACAGTGGCTGTCACAGTTGTTAATCGGCACCAGGTGGTGCGTCCAATAGGCTTGCGGGCAAACATGGCTCCATCTCTGTGAGGCATTCAGCCACCTTTGTAAGAAGCCACTTTCTCCTTGGTGTTCTCCCTGGGCTCTCCTCACCTCCCCTCTGCTTCAATCCCCTCTCCTCACCTCCCCTCTCCTCACCTCTCATCCCCTCTCATCCCCTCTCCTATCTTCACCTCTCCTCTCCTCACCTCTCCTCCTTTTTCCTCACCTCCCCTCTCCTCTCTTCCTTTCTCCTCCCCTCACCTCCCCTCTCCTCACCTCCCCTCACCTCTCCTCTCCCCTCCTCTTCTCTCTCTCCCCTCCCCTCCCCTCCCCTCCCCTCCCCTCCCCTCCCCTCCCCTCCCCTCCCCTCCCCTCCCCTCCCCTCCCCTCCCCTCCCCTCCCCTCCCCTCCCCTCCCCTCTCCTCCCGGTCCCAGTGCTCCTCCCCTCCCCTCTCCTCCCCTCTCCTCCCCTCTCCTCCCGGTTCCAGTGCTTCTCACCTCTCCTCCCCTCTCCTCCCGGTTCCAGGGCTTCTCCCCTCCCCTCCCCTCCCCTCCCCTCCCCTCATGATCCCGGACCGGCCAGCAGGGAGCGGTGAGCATGTGCTTGCGTCCCGCTAACCTTGGCCAGTGTTAGGATTACAGAGCCTCTGTGCTCCATGCCCAGTCTTTACTTAAGACCTATTGAGCAGCATGTCCCTTTCTGCTCTCTCTCTCTCTCTCTCTCCTTGTGTCTGTCACCCTCAGTTTCTCTTTATCTCCCTCCCTATCAAAAACACACATAGTATGTATACCAATCAGCCATAATATTATGACCACCTGCCTAATACTGTGTTGGTCACCCTTTTGCCGCCAAAACAGCCCTGATCCGTCGAGGCATGGACTCGGTCTCCACATGCAACAATGAACCTTGGCCGCCCATGACCCTGACACAGGTTGACTGATTTTCCTTCCTTGACCACTTTTGATAGGTACTGATTACTGTAGACCAGGAACACCCCCGCTAGACTTGCGGTTTTGAAGATGCTCTGACCCAGTTGTCTAACCATCACAATTTGGCCCTTGTCAAAGTCGCTCAAACCCTTACACTTGCCCATGTTTCCTGCTTCTAACATCAACTTTGAGGACAAAATGTTCACTTTCATGAGTAATGTGTCCCACCCACTGACAGATGCCATGATAAGGAGATAGTCAGTGTTATTCACTTCACCTGTCAGCGGTCATAACGTTATGACGATATGTCTGCCTCTCTTCATCTCTCTCTTCTGTCTCTCTGCCTCTCTCCATCTCTCTCTTCTGTCTCTCTGCCTCTCTCTCTCTCCACCTTGTCTGTCTCTCCCTCTCTCTCTCTGTCCATCATCCTCTTTCTCTCCTTCTGTCTCTATATATCTCTTTACATCTCTCCATCGCTCCCCCCCCTGTATTGAAAGGGGCCTTGGACAAATCACCAATAAGGCCATTTTCATCTATGAACTGGAGGATTTAATCAATACTTATTTCATGCCTTCCAAATCAACCCTATATTACTGTTGTCTGTGTGATTTGTTTATTTTGCTCCGGAATATTCCTTCAGTCGCAAGGGGAGAACGCAGGGGATGCAATTCACCTTGAACCTCTATTATATTGGATTTCTCTACTGGTTGATCAAGCATGCAAAAAGGACATTTCCTTGGCACTAAAATAAAAACAATAATGATGATTAAAAAAACATGAATGCCATTTGTGCTTCTCTGGAGCCGTGTGTTGAGGCCCTTACTTTTACACAGTGAGGGCTATACCGCCGCGGTAGTGGGAATTTGGATCCAGAATCATTACATCTGGTAATAGACTAAGCTGATATGTAAGGAAACAACCCTTATAGCCCTTTTAGCCTGTCAGACGCCCAGGATTACTGACATTTGTTTTAACATCAAAGCACTGAGGTTCCAACATATGGTCAAACAAAGAAGGGATAGGCAAGAGTTTAATTCTGCTGACCCATGGCCAATATACTTAGGAGACACTTCCTCAACTGGTAGGATGGTAGTTGGGCGCGCAGCACACTGATTAACCAATGAGATTCACTTCTATCCAGCCAATTGGACTTAAGAGCAATATACTTCACTCAGCATTTCAAGGGTCACTGTTGAGTGATCCAATCAGAAAGAGCTAAAGGATTGCATCTATAAACAAACAACGCGAAATAAAACCCTTCACTAATTAAAACTGTATGACAGGAAAATATTGCCTCGCACATACGGTGCCATCCAAATGACCATGTCTTTACATTTTAAGCAGTGAAAAAATAAGACAAAATAATTGGGCCATACAAATTCAAATAAATATATCAACAAAATACCACAGACGAGAAGGAGGATGGGGAGAGGAGGAGAGGAAGGAGGGATACTTATGTGTGTTACAGAAAGACTTTCCAGCGGCCCGTCAGTATAAGGGCATAGCTAAGCACCTGCATGTGCCTGCAGGCTGACAGAGAGGGCTGGCAGGAGTCCAGCAGGACACAGACGCCCGGACAACACACACACGGGGTCACGTTCCTCAGGGAAGCTGAAGGGAACACACGGAGGGGGCTAGGTGCCGAAGAGGGACCGTTCTCCCAGTCCTCCAACTCACTGAGCTCTGGACAGAGGCGGGAGCAACACCCCTCTCCTGAGATCTGTGAGATCACCGGTCTGTCGCACGCAACATCACACATTTTCATTACAGGCCGAGTTTTCAATCAAAGACATCGTAGCATAAGTGGGATGTGGTGTTGATTTGTAGCTCAGAACACAAGCAGTCCTTCCTAAAAAAATGTTTTGGGGGGTGGGGGGTTTGTTTCTAGACTACTTAAATGGCTGAGATACACTCAGCTTGTGCTTTTCATGCCTGGCTAAGTCATAAGCATCATCTGTGCTATTTTCACGTTCACATCATTAGCAGAGTAGATCTAATGTAAAAAAAAACAACACATCTAATAAATACATTATGTGCAGCCATCTTGCATAAAACACACACCAACTGTACATAAAATAAACAGCGCAGGAGAAGAAAGGCAGTGGGTAAAATTATTATTTTTTTTTACACAAAAGTTTAGTGTTTACCTTGTGTGTTAATGCCACCAGCATTTTTAATAAGGTTGATGACTTTCCATGAATGATCTGTTTAACCAAAGACAGGGGAACAGAAAAAAGGGAGTCATTAATTACTTATGTGAGCCACTGCATGAGAGAGACAATGAACCTTCTCGGTCGCCATGGATATGACATATTTACTCTGAAAACAACACAATAATTAGCAAAGGAGAAAGATCCGGTGAGACTGGGTTTAAAGAGCCAGTGATCTTTTCCTGATCCCTCCCAACACTGACAAAGACTGTGAATAAGTACATATATGGACATTTTAAAATGACATAGGCCTGTTTATTGCATAAGTATGCACATTACATAATGCTGTATGTCTTTCATTGATGATATGCTGACAAAATTGTTTGAATTGTGATTAGCTTTTGTTTGTTAATAATTAAATGATGCAACATAGCTTTCACAAATGATGACCATTGCTTAATCCACAGCTTCTCAGACATGTATAAGTGAATTAGGTTAATTTGTGTGTGTGTGTGTGCGCGCGTGTGTGTTAATGTGTCCTCTTGATTTTTTTCACAACTGCAAACATGTACAACTTATGATTACATGTGAAAACTATTTCTTTAAAAAAGCCACAGAACAGAGGCTTCAACGTTGCTCCCTGCCCTTCATTGTTTGTTGTATTGTAACAGCATTTTATCCCTAGCAACATCCAACAGTCATGCTGTAGAAATTCCTGTATCTCCAGCAAAAAGAAGAAACGTATTTATTTTTAATATGCTCCTTAAAGCAAGTTACTAAAAGGTAGCTCAATATACCTTGTAAATTTGTAGTTCAGATTTATAAACAGATCCTTTTCATTTCACTCTACCTTGAAGGAAACACAACTTAATTCCCCACAAAATAGTATACAGTAGATCTCTCAAAACTGAAGCAAAGACAATTGTTTAGGTAATATGTGGAAATTAAGAGAGCTTATGTTTCATTCCAAAGTCCAACTTTTTATAAAAGCCCTGTTTATGAATAATTCTGATGCTAGTGGGATAAGATAACGTTCATCAAACGCAGGAACTTCCGCGTTGTATGGCATTAATACAATAGTATGGCTCCTTTTTTATTGTCTTGATGAATAAAACAGAAGGCAATAATAATTACACTAAACATTATATCAGCTCTTTTACTTTACTCAAACTCGCCGTATCTCACAGATATCCATCGGTCTATTACATATTACAGCCAGAGACAAATCACCTGTTTTGCACACTACCTGAGGAGTCGAGCGAACTTATTCTCAACAACATAGCCCCGAGCAAAAATAATGCAGGATACGCAGTTATATCAGGAAAAACCATACTCGTATTTTGTTAATTCTAACAATCTATGGTTATTTCTCATTTAAAAGTCCCACCACTTACGTTCAATAAGCAACCGAGCAAAGACGGTGTCTACTGTACCGTTTTAACACCGTACAGTAGACAGGCTACTTATTTGGCAATGCTTGTAGGACAGCAAGAGCACTCGCAGGAAAAGTTGCAAAGCTGTCTCAACTTGGCAATGGCGAGGCGAACTGCATGTTCGTGTTTGTCACAACCAAGTCTGGAATTTAATGGTTTTCCTTGTTGAAAGTTTTAAAAAGAACCCATATCGGGTAATATCACAGACACGATACCTCTGAGTCGCTTCCAGCACTCGTTGTCCGCGCGTAGCCGCGTTGAGGTAAGGGGCTGTAGAGGCTACTGTCAACGTTCGCTCTAAGTGAGCTATAAGGTGTTATTGTGTGACATATAATCGTGTTTGATTCCGAATGACAGGTATGACAGACAAGTAAGCGAACGCCTGAAAGCAGACTTTCATGTTGCACCGCGTTTTGAGTGATAACTGTGGAAATGGAAACGCTGTTGAGGTGAAAAGGAAGACTCTTACCTGCACTTCGCTGTCTTTCGGTGACTTTCCAACTAAAGGGATGTGTGTGTTTAGGTTGGATTGTATGAGAGCTTGCGTGATTAAAGTTGTCACATTTTTCAGTTTTTCTTGTTTTATTGTTGCATTTTCCAATTTCTTACATAGGGTGAGTCGCCCGGAAGATCTGCCCTGGAGACCGGCTCCAAGCGGGAAGAGGAGCACTTAATTGAATTTCTCGCATAGCAGCTGTGGGTTGGAAAAGCTGGAACGGAATCCTGATGTCATTCTCTATTCAACTTGACATAATAAAATGGAAAACTGCGTTCATAAACTATGGATAGTTATGACTACTTCAAATAATATGACATAGTCTATTTCTGTGAATATGTTAGATGATAGAATACAAATCATGTTGGGCAGGGATTTTACCATTTCTAAATACAGTGATTTTCTGAATAAATGTGATGTTTCTGCATATCGTACAGTCAGGAAAAACAAATATGCACATCATATTTTGTCAAATGCAAATATGTAGTTTATGAAGTAGTTTTGCTTTGTAAAATAAAATTAAACGATCACATAACAACCTGTCTCTCCCTCTCGTCCTCTCTCTCTCTCTGTCTTTCTTACTCTCTCTCTCTCTCTCTCTCTCTCTCTCTCTCTCTCTCTGTCTATCTCTCTCTCTCTCTCTGACCTCGTTGTACATTTGTAATTATACTCTACGATATTCTGAGCATGAGACACCTTGAAGGTATTCAATGAGGAACCCATGGGAATAGACAGGCTGTGATAATGTATTTTAAACTTGAACTTTTCCTTATCTAAATTCTGCAGTCTTGTGAACTATTGACAAACAGATTATTGCCAATTAGCAGTTTTGTGATGTGTCATGTTATACATAATAAAGAATCTGAAGAATCAATAGCACAGTCAACTAACAAGGTAGATGGAGTTTTCATGTGGAGGTTTTACATAATGATTTTGTCTGTAAGAAGGATTACAATATCACTCTTTAAAAATCATCTATTCAATAAGTGAAGTTAGACACATTTAGTTTAATAATAAAATAGACATCAAATGACCTCAATCTAATGTTTCTCAAACCTTTGATCCTGAAGGTATCTCCTTGATCCTCAGAATACTAATTTGCTTAAATTCAGCATAAAGTTGAGATAACAGCTTTATTTCCACGCCTCGTGCCTTTTGTGAGGTAAATGTGTCGAATAACATACCAATTTCACTCATCAGTTGGATAGCCTTTAACACATTCAGCTATTAAGGTTGAATAAATAGCGATTTTGAATGTTCTCTGGCATAAATATTGAAGTGCTTTGTCCATAGTTCAAATCCACACCCTATTATCTCTGCCTGGATGTTCTTGCATAGTATGCATACTCAATTGTGATGATGTGGCCCTACAATGCACAACTTATAGAGCTTCCTCTGGGTTAGCTTTGCTGTTTCAAACACCCCGATCGACAAGGTTCCTCACGTCAAAATTAACTCTCCATCCCTGAGGAAACAAACCGCTAAGAGATGAGGGGTAAACGTTTAATTCGAAGCCCCCATTTTGTCCCTCTGCGTCTCACTCAGTGCCCGGCCCACCCATCCCAGAGGAGGTGAGGAACTGACACCTCATAGATTCTAGAACACAGAGGTCAAAACTCTCATTCTAAAATTCAGATTCTAAGCCTTCTCTTCTATCCCAGCTTGCTCTCACTGTTTCTCTCAGAGGGAGTGCAGACCTCTGGATGGTGTAGTGAAACAGTAGCATCCATCCATCCATCAAGGGCTTCCTCCTGATGTTTGCAATACTTGGATACCGAATAATAAAAGAAGTAAGAAAGACTGGAAAAATCGATGGTTTATTCTGCAGATCGCTTAGTTCAGTAACGATCCGGTTGTCGCCTACCTTTGACTGGCGTGGTCCGTTCTCATGGTGCAGCAACACACCCCTGTCCTGGTGGCATCCATGTTGCCACTGCTAATTCTTTTTTTTTTTTACAAAAATAGTGAAACAAAATACGTAGAAAGGACATCTTGTCGTTAGAATTTGTAGTTGGAACTTTCTGAAAACCTTTTTAGCATGAACAGGAACAATGAGAGAGTAGCACCTTGTTTTAGAGATTCTGAACCCATTACAATCTGACAACAATTCACACTTTACCAACTAACATGAAGTTAGTCATCAAGTTACAAGCACAGATACGGCTAACGAACATACAGGGCACGTATGTTTAGGGAATACAGGGAATACTGAAATCTTTCAGATGCACACAGGGCCCCTTCTTTTTGATTTCAGATGTTAACCCACTTAGCATTTCACTTGTGTCTCAATAACGTATAGATCCGGCTGATGCTGTGGATATGCCTTGAACGAGGGTCATTTTCCCAAGCAAAACTGACATTTTGATCAATTAAGACTCATGTCCTCCGCCACCAGCTTCCTCCTGACGATCCCACCGGCTGGAGCGTGATGAAGGTCGACTGTTATTTCCAGTCACATTGCATGTGGGGCCAGGGAACTGGCATTCACCTTAATTAGATAAAGACATGTACAAATGTCCTCTAGCAGCCGCTTGTCTTATGGAAGTTAACAGTGGTGGCAGCTGCCTATGTATGGTAAACAGGGTTCATATTTGAAAGGTGGAGGAGGGAGGAGGGGTTGAGTAGGAGGGGGGGGGGGGTGGAGGGGGCGGTCGTCAGAGAAGCAGATTGGACAGCCGTGGCTGAATCCTACCAAACAGTGCTGACTTAGAGTTAATGCTCTATCAAGCCTTTGTATATGTTTTTGCAGTGCATTTCAACACGGGGTACAGCTCGCGTTTAAGATTGCACGTAGACACATTCGGTGCGACAGATGCACAGAACCCTTGAGTGACAGGGAACAGGAGCTGAAATGCCTGTAGACAGAGAGCTTCTCTCACTTTTAAAAACTTTTACGGACACATTAAAAACTGCATGTTAAACATTGGTCTTAGACAATTCAAGTGGTTATTGGATTAACAGGCTATCATAACAAACATTGTGCCATTGTGAGGGGGAAAAAGGTTGAAAACAATCTTTTGTCTCTGACAATGTGTTTTGTCGATTTACAGTATTTACATGTTGAACTTGTGGACAATAACATCTAGGTGGTTACTTCCTCAATCGCTTCCAACAGGACATGAAGGTGTAGAGTCACAATCTGGCATTAAAACATCACATCTTGTAAAAACACATGCCCAATAGGGAGGAAAAACCTCATTTTTTCATGTTGACAAAAAAAAAGAACAACTGCAGGTATCAAGTTTCTGAACCCTGTCTGTCTTAGACACATGGATTATCAAGATCACAACTCAGAACTTTCATTGTATGTGTTTTTTTTCCACGTGCTCCATATGCTAAGATAATATTTTCTGGGTGCAGAATGTAATTGAAATCAGGATACTGTGGCCTATTGTTTTTAAAAGAGACAAATGATTAGAGAGTCATTATTAACAGAAAAAATATACGGGCTGAGACAATGCTGTCCCACTGAACAATGCTGTCCACGAAGCCATATGGTGACAATAAGATGCTGAGTTAAAATCTAATTTTAATAAATTCCTAATCAGCTTGGAGGGATACTGAAACGTGGTGGTTAGCGGGGAAGTGTAGAGTCAGCAAGGTCTTTCACAGTCGTTGTCTTTAATAAGATTTCAGAGGCATTACAACAACACAGCAGTCAATGTCACGTTGAGCTGTTCCCTCTGTCTAACTCTAGTGGAGAGAAAGAGAGAGAGAGACATAGAGAGACAAAGAGACAAAGACAGAGAGAGAGAGAGAGAGAGAGAGAGAGAGAGAGAGAGAGAGAGAGAGAGAGAGAGAGAGAGAGAGAGAGAGAGAGAGAGAGAAAAGAACAGGCGAATTAGGAAAGCAAGGGGAGGAAAACATGGTCATCTGTTTCAAAAGAGCTGAAATCTGATCTCTAGGGGGGAGCGGGAGAGAGTCGGAGGTACTGTATATCACATATCATCTCCCTCTGATCGTTCACGCTTTCTAATTACAGAAGGTGAGGAGGGCCATAATTTTATCGTATTTGTTTTGCATCACTGCAAAAATAGAAAATGAGGGTTCGCCAAGCTGCACCAATTTACTTCATTTCGACCTTGATTAAAAGAAAATTAATTGCCACATCTCTCATTATGTTGCAAGCAGCATTTGATGACTCAAATGGAAGGAGAAAAAAAAAACAGAGTCAAAAAACAAGGCTTGCAGGGAGTGTGTGAGCCGAGCTCGACCCTTGTGTTCAGGAGACGGCGCACTCGTCTAATGATGAAAATAAACAGCCCCATCTAAACAGAGCCATCACAAGACAATGTCAAAGATATTCTTAACATCATCGTGTTTTAAATCACAGTGCTGTGGATGGTGAACAAAGACGTCTGGGGAAGTCTGACGTTCTCAAATGTCTGTTTTGCATTGAAGAGCCCTGCCCTGAAGTTTCCTTAATTTATGTTTTAATTTTTGAATAAACACCTACAGTGTTCCACTTGAAATTAAACTGACAAAATTGCCCCAGATTTTTGTTTTCAGAACAACAAAAAACACAAATTTATCTCAGTTCTACCCAAAATGTGCACTCTTTCCGTGTGAAGACCTCAAATCCATGTTGTGTTTCCTCCTCTCCTCCCCCCTCCCTCTCCTCACCCCCTCCCTCTCCTCACCCCCTCCCTCCCTGGAAGCCACCATATGTCTCAATGGATCAACTTTAGAAGTTTTCAGCGAACATGGTGTGTGATTACATGAGAATTTCTCCTAGAGAGGGTCTCCAGGAGGTCTAAAATGCTAAATGCTATTTTAGAAATGAAATCCTCTTTCGGGCGCCTGCACCTGTTTCCCTGAGAGAGTAAAAAGACCAGGCGCCTGGTACACACCAGACCAGGCCTGCCACACACACACACACCTATTTTTGAAATATTTATTAGCTTTTGACACTCTTTAATGTCGAGGGCTGGGACAAAGGGCAGAATGTGCATCTTGTACTTTGTTTGGCAGTACTAACTGTCTTTTCAACTGTACCGGGTCGATTCAGCTGCTTATCTCCAAGTACAGCCACACATGCACTAAACGTGACTGGCTGTAGCACCCAACGGAATTGACCTCAGGGAGGTCGTCCTGACACCAACATTGCTCTCAGGTTTGACTCAATCAACAGAGCTGAAATTAATGTTGTGTTGTTATTGCAAGAGTGTATATTATTACGCATGTTCGAATACCTGTGTGTGTGTGTGTGTGTGTGTGTGTGTGTCTCTCTCTGTGTGTGTGTTTGTTCATGTACTGTATGCACATTTGGGGAGGTCAGCATTTGGCATGCCTCATCAAGTCATCATGGGTGCAATGGAGACGTCTGAATAATTGATCAAAATAATGTAAAGTAATCCAGCAAGCTTTCATTCCTGACTCACCTGGTCCTCAGGTCTGTTTTCTGTACACTGGGGGCAGGGACATTTAAGGACATTCGAGTGACTCGTAGGAGCGCTTTTTACCCACCTTTACCCTCTGTGTGTTTGTGTGTGTGTGTGTGTGTAAACGTCTCTTATTTCTCAGGTGTTCATACCAGAGTTCATTTCAAACCAGTTGTTTATCTCCCACTTGGTCCGATTGTAACCAAAACTACCCATAATTGCACAACCTTTTGAAGAGAAACACGACAGAAAGTTCTCTAGAAGAAGGGAGGGAACCCGTGAAAGAAACTAGACTCTGGAGTTGACATTGTACCTTTAAACAAAACAAAAAACTTCCATTTCACAGCAACAACAGAAAATACCCTTGGAAATAGTGTAACTACAGCTGCAAAGTGTGACGACTGTGTGACTAACCACTCTAACCCTATGCACACACACACACCCTCAGACACACACACATACAAAGACACCCGCCATTCCACCACTGGAATAAATAACTTCATGTCAAAACTTGAAGAACGAAAAAATAAGGTATTGCTCAAACCGTCTGGCAGAGCCCCCTCCCACAAGATCATGTGGCTCGTCGAATAGCAAAGGGACGGGTGGAGTTCTACACTGCGTCACCCCGTTGGTTAGGTATTCATCACCTGATATGGATGTATCCTTGAAAGCCCAGTTGAATATCCCAAACTTCCCTGGTAGGGTCAGAACTCTGACATGACTGTCCCGGATAGCCACACCTGCTGTGCTGGCACAGTGTTCTCGTTTAATATGCTGTCATACTTCAGAGAGTCGACCGTGCTGGTAGAAAAAAGGAACAAAAAACACAGGCACTCAGACAAAAGGGCAACTTCATTCTTAAAACAACTCAACACATGCCACATGTTTGAGCTGACTTTGCCTCGCCAGCTTCGCCTGTTGATCCCTCCCCACTCCCCCTTTACCACTTCTACCCCCTCCCCTCCGCCCCCCCCCGGCCCCAAACTCCCTTTTCACCCCCTTCCCGCCCCCCCTCCACACTATTGAGATAGCACCCACTGAAAGTGTTCAGTTTTAGGACACGGAGAGGTCACACCTGTTGTGGAACTTGATAGAAGGCTTATTTATAAACTTTCTGAGCTCTCGATTCCTCCTACACTGAAAACGCTGACATACAAGAGGGAGTGTAGTGGTGGTTAGGGGGCGGGGGGGGGTATGGGGGGTTGGGTCAGCTGAAATGCTTGTTTATGAACAGAGCAGCAACTGGAAAATCCATAAAACTCTGAAATGAGGAAATTAACAAGCCATCTGATCAGGTTGCTTGGGGGGCATTTGGGCTGAGGGGGCTGGTTTGTGATTTGGAGTATCACATTAAGGGGCAAAGAGAGGGGGGGGGTTCATCGCCAGGCAACAACAGTTCTGGTTCCCTCCGGTTATGACCACAACCATTATCTTGATATTATCTCATTTTGTGAGGTCTGACTTTAGAGGATCAGACAGGACCCCACTACAAAGAAAGATGAAAAAAAAACTAATTGGTTAGCTACAAGCAGCTGTCTCCAATGTGTTTCCCCCCCAAACTATTTTTTTCAAACTATGTATTTTTAACTACTTGTCTATTTCAAAATACATCAAACACTGAATTCCCAAACAACCCCTTCTGACAGCTGCATTGTCTGAACTACAGACGTTTGTGAAAACACTCCTTAAATCATCAGTCCGTTGTGTAAGCAAAGTGACCTTAAACAACGACAGGAGCTGTTGTTGTAATTCGAAGAAAGAAATATACAGGGTGTCTCTCATTCCTCAACGGTTTAGATGCCGAGCTTAGCTCCCCAAAAAAGGCAGAAGGGGTTCTGGGCAGGGGAGAGGATGAGAGGGGGTCTTAATATATTGCCTAAATTTAGGTACTGAGTTATAGCCCAGAGGGTATTTGGAAGGGGCCATGTGACATGAAAAAGTTTTGGAAATGCTGAGTGGATTTGTGGTGTAAGTGGGAATATAGGGCAACAGTGGGGGAGCTCTTACGCGTGACTTGATGGCCGAACAGGTGCAGGAGGACACAGAGTTTCAGATGAAGGTCCAATTTAAAAATATAAAGTTGCTGACTTTTGAAGGCTCCCATGCATTGCTTTTTTTGTGACAGGAATGGGCAGGTATATGTATTGTATTTAAGAACAGGTACTGTATTTTTTTGACCAGTTATCAGGTTCATTGTGAGGATATTTTTCACTGTTTACCTGCATGTTTGAAGAGATCTACTAGTACCTGTACCAATTCAGGAGTCGTATATGAAGCCTTTTAGTTTAAATTGTCATTTTGAAATGCTCGTATCGTGTTAAATCCACAGCAGTCCTATTTGACGGGTCGAAGTTTGTCAATCCAAAACCATCAAAGCAGGAGCCATCAGTTTCAATTCCCCACATCATGCTTTGGTAGAAGAATTAGCAGGAGCACTAATAGACACATCATCATATTCTGCTGAGCCTGTATCATGCAAGATGTAATGTTGTTCCTTTAACATTTACCAGGGTTCAAATCATTCCACACCAGTCAGGAAGTTGTTAGGACTAGATAGCACTCAAGTAAGCAGATACTCCAAACTTTATTAAGGACATCTGGGTATAAAATTAGTCATCTCTGCCAATACACGCCAACCTAACAGGCGAACCATGCGACAAAACGCAATACCAGGCAAATCGATGGCACAATACAGATTGCATTGCTAAGATTCTTCCTCTGACAAGCCAAAGGATAGTTTGGGCTTTAAAAAATAGCGACATCTTTTAAGGTGACCCTCCAGAGTGCTTCTTATAAAATTACAAGAGACAGAAATCCATTTGCCATTGTGCTATATCAGTGAGATTACATTGTTACTTTAGAGCCCAGGTGCAAATTAATTTGGGGTTCGTTTCATGCATTATATAAATGGATGGCAGTAGGAAAATTTAATCCCAGGATTGCACATTTCTATATATTGTTTGATTTCTATAGAGGGTGTTTTGGATCCCTGTGGTTAGGCATCATGGCAACCTTCCAGAGGGAAGAACAATCAGCATGGACTGGTGTCGTCTTACACTGCACGCTTTCAAAAACGAAAGACGTTTGTTATCTTAAGGTATAGATCCTAATCTGAAGTGTCTGTTTTTTTTTGTTTATACCAGGTATAAGTCCCAGGTGTTTGACACTTACATACAATCTATGGGCCTCGTCTTCAGAAAACAACATGCAGACACACAATTAGCATTTTTCATCAGCTACTGATATGCACATGCAAGTCCCATGAGCCCTGGTTAGCGTGGGCAAACACGGTCTGCATTCAACTGATCTGCTTTGTATAACGTCATCCTCACTGATCTTCTTCATGCCACAAACAGATCTGCTTTGAACGCTCTCTCGGTCACTCTGTCCCATAAACCCTTGTCTCATCCAGTCCATCTGCTTCTTACCGCACTCCCAGCCCCTGCCATCACGCGCTCCATGTTATTCTCCATCAGCACCGGTGGCCATCTTTGTTACGTGTACATCTCTATGGCTGTAGCCCAGTGGAACTGGGCTCAGAACCCTGGCACCTGACGTAAGCTACACATATGGGAACCCTGTTCACAAAGTCACCAAGGGGGGGGGGGGGGGGGGGGGGGGGGGGGGCGAGGAGGGTCGGGGTGGGTTGCCAGGTATGAATATTGGAGCACTTCCTACCCCTGTCTGGGGACCCCGGGAGCCATGTGTCGACATGCATCGCACTGTTAGCTACATCGCCTGGTCATATTGGGGACAGGAAAGGAGTAGCGGAACAGAAGCGCTCCAGATGTTCCTCATCACTGGGCCGCTGGGGAACTCTGGTCGTGAATGCGTTACAGACACCTGGCTCGGTGTGCTGAGGCAGGCACAGAGAGGGGCTTCACTGGCGGCCTGGCTAGCTGAGCGTGGGATGGGCCTGGGCCTGGTAGTATACACTGGGAACAGCCTGGTTTCTGGTAGTATACACTGGGAACAGCCTGGTTTCTGGTAGTATACACTGGGAACAGCCTGGTTTCTGGTAGTATACACTGGGAACAGCCTGGTTTCTGGTAGTATACACTGGGAACAGTCTGGTTTCTGGTAGTATACACTGGGAACAGCCTGGTTTCTGGTAGTATACACTGGGAACAGCCTGGTTTCTGGTAGTATACACTGGGAACAGCCTGGTTTCTGGTAGTATACACTGGGAACAGTCTGGTTTCTGGTAGTATACACTGGGAACAGCCTGGTTTCTGGTAGTATACACTGGGAACAGCCTGGTTTCTGGTAGTATACACTGGGAACAGCCTGGTTTCTGGTAGTATACACTGGGAACAGCCTGGTTTCTGGTAGTATACACTGGGAACAGCCTGGTTTCTGGTAGTATACACTGGGAACAGTCTGGTTTCTGGTAGTATACACTAGGAACAGTCTGGGCCTGGTAGTATATATTTACATTTACATGGATTAATTTAGCAGACGCTTTTATCCAAAGCGACTTCCAAGAGGGAGCTTTACAAAAGCGTTGGTCACTGATCATAACAACGAGATAGCCCCAAACATTGCGAGCAGCCAAAACAACCATAAGAGCATGCAGTTAAACAAGTTACAATTAAACAACATGAAACTCAAAAAGTGCAAGAGTGTACCTGTAGAAAAACAATCAACAGTAAAATAGTTCACAGCGGGTACAAGAATTTAAAACTGTTACAACTAACCAACAAGATCAACAAGTCTCTCAATAAGAGTCATTGTGATCCTGGAGGAAACTAACATCAGGTCCAGCCAAGCATTCCCAAGTGCCGTTGTACTCCCGGAACAAGTGCGTCTTGAGCCTTTTCTTGAAGGTGGGGAGACAGTCAGTGTCCCTGATGGAGGTGAGGAGTTGATTCCACCATTGGGGGGCCAGACAGAAGAAGAGCTTGTGTTGGGACCGGGCGCTCTTGAGCGGTGGGACCACCAGACGGTTGTCAGAAGAAGACCGTAGGTGGAGGGTGGGGGTGTAAGGCTGGAAGAGAGACTTGATGTAGTCGGGTGCAGTCCCGTTCACCGCTCGGAGAGTCTTGAATCTGATACGGGCCGTGATGGGAAGCCAGTGGAGGGAGATGAGGAGCGGGGTAACATGGGAGCGTCTGGGTAGATTGAAGACCAGACAGGCCGCCGCGTTCTGAATCCTCTGGAGAGGGCGGGTTGAGCATGCTGGGAGACGAGCAGCGAGCAGCAGTAGTCCAACTTGGAGAGGACAAGTGCTTGGTCTAGCAGCTGGGTGGAGTGCTCAGACAGGTATCTCCTGATCTTACGGATCTTGTAGAGGGTGAATCTACACGACCGGGAGACCGCAGCAATGTGGGCTGTGAGGGAGAGCTCGTCACCCATGGTAACCCCGAGGTTCCAGGCAGAGGATGAAGGGGTCATCGTCGCAGATCCCAGGGTGATTGAGAGATCGTGGTAGATGGAGGGTTTGGCCGGGATGATGAGGAGTTCTGTTTTGGCGACGTTCAGCTGGAGGTGGTGCTCGGTCATCCAGGCACTGGGAAGGCAAAAAAGGTGCTGTGTTGAACCCTTCTGAGGACACAGAACAATATTTGGAAGGAAGGTTCCATGTAGTACCCATTATAGGACCGTGAGGTGTTGGCTGGAACACTTGCCGTTTCTTTTCTGACCTGAAAGAGGTTCTGTATGGAAATAGTTTTACAAACAAACAATGTATTTGTACATTGTAGCCTTCATACCAAGGTTTGGGATAAGTGATACGATTAAGAAGGGCCTTTAGCCATTGTTGGCCAACAAACCTTTCTTTCTACAACAAATGTTTTTTTTTTAATAGATCCATGCTCTCACAGTTTATATCCTGTATTACAGTATCCTTCAGCAGATTATGATAGCTTTTGTTCGATTGTGTTCGGGAAGTTCAAACACTACAGTTTCTGTATGGTAGCCTAGCCTGCGGCTACCGGGGCCTGTCATGTATCCTATATGTGGTCATTCAAGAACGGGAGAAAAACGGTTGTATCAGACGACCATAGTGGTTAACGACAACTTGTTGATATCTTTTGTTTCTGTCTTATGTTAGAAAACATAACATCTTGAATATTTTGCGCCGTGGCCTAGACAACATTTATTTGTTAAATACGGTTACTTTCGATTAATATTTAGCCTAGATGAAGCTTCAAATGCGTCCAGGGCTTTGAGATTCAAGTAAATTGACAGGACAAACCGCACGCGCACGACTCAAGTGGGTCAAAAAGGGACATCGCGCGCTCAATAACACCAATGTTAAATTCTCCTTGACCCGAGGGTCACCCACGAGCAACCCCAAATCGTTTCATATTTTCCCTGCAAGATCAATTGCGGCATAAATTTGGGTTCAATGACAAGAATAATTTAAACCCGATCTATAAACGATAGCATGCAATTCCCTCTGGTGAGTGATGCATAATTCCCTACATTGACTGGGCGATTCTTGCAAAGCTTAGCAAAGAAATCGCGTGTGGTGGGTGCGTTAAACATAATATCCATCAAATGTCTTTGCTGAACAGTAGCCCAAGAAAGAGCAATATGTAGGTGGATAGGCCTTTGTCTGGAGAGTTCAAGTACATATCGAGGAATCGATCTTTTCTGAATTTCTTGCGGCATTTTGCCCAGATCAGCAAAGAGAGGAAGGGTAATTTGTTTAACGTAGTCTACTTGAATAAATAATTTTCAACGCCACGTCCCAAGGATCCCTTTCTCTTACCACCACATTCTCCCTCAGTCAAGTGAAGTGATACCGCGTTCAAACAACATCACAGATGGACGTTATTGGCAAAGGCCGGCTTCTGTAGACTACATGGGTTGTATTCACCTTGATGAAAATACAGTTCAGAAATCGATTGGCAAAGGACTGTAAGCTCTTGCGACAGGCTAACTTAAGCGCATTCTGGAGTTTTCTTTTTGCATCTTGTGATGCAAACAGTAGGCATATCCTACAGTCGAGATAAATAACAGTAATGCAGGCTCTTGATGTAGCGTGACGCAGAATGTAAACTTATAACCTTTCAAATTACGGAGAAAACGTTTTTGTGTGACACCATGCAAACCACTAAGTTCGTAGGCTACAACAAACAACTGCCACGATCAAGAGCCAATGGTCTATGACAGTGCACTCATCCCCCGTTTAAAAATTATGAAATAATAATTGTAATCATAAAAGAGGAAGTTGGTGCATCAATAGCCTTTCCTGTCAGATCCTGGAGTGTACTGGATGAAGACGCGGGAGAACTCCCGCAGCTACATGGGTTATCAGAAAAGGACACCGCCCTACATCTTTTGGGAGCACAGGAAGCCAAGAACATTACCTTGATAGAGCCGTTAATGCCAAATATATGATCACTGTGGAAGCCATTTCCCTATGCTTAGAGGACAAGATTATTCTAGTTCACGCTAATACTGTTTTGCAAAGCATAAAAGCCTTTCACTTGATAAATATTAATTTGAGCCGTCATGATGTATTTGAAAATTCCAGCTAAAATGTCACCACATGGAACATTAATGTAATATTTCAAGGCCTGAGAGCAATACTCATATTGATTGCATTTATTTGACTCTGGGGAGGAGAAATAATTCTTCAGTGTAGAGACACATCTGGTTGCCAAAGATGCGAGGCCGGGAATGAGAAAATGCAAAATAACAATAAAAATAATAGGACTTGTATTTAAATGTATTACCCTGGTGTTGTATTGATAGCAATGGCTTAATACAGAATAGACAGATGCATCTCAGTCTTTTACTGGTATCTTTGAAAGGTTTCATTTTCTGTAAAGTGTTTAATTCTAAACAAGGAGAATCCCCCCTCCTGCCCCTTCCCACCCCCTCCCTCCCTTCCCACCCCCTCCCTCCCTCCCCACCCCTTCCCTCCCCCCTCCTCCCCTTCCCTCCCCCCTCCTCCCCCATCTTCCAATTTCAGGAGGCACACACTCATGTTACACAGGTAAACTGCTAATGCAGAGTCCTTGAAGCTTACCTTTTCGTTATATTGATAAAGTACTGTATTCTTCTAGTGTGTATCAGCACATTGCTGCAATTGCACACACTCTACCTTTCTTGATTTCAGACTTAAAGCAGAGACAGACAAGTTTAAGGATGTCTGTGTCCTAAAAGGATCCTTTCTTTGTCATTAACAATATTGACTATCATTAGGGCAGGCGTCCGTCTGGCTATGTGCAAATGAAACGAAATTCGAGTAACAACACTTTGACCCTGACTCAATATGTCACCATATGCGCCAGCTTATTAATTGTTTAAAAAGATTAGAGCAGCAGAGAGCAGGATTTACATAGAAATGGCCACATATGAAGACATATTTTTGTTAATCTAATTACTGTGCGTAACTCACAATAACCTTGCATACCCTTGCATACCCTAACCGGTTCATTAGAATGGCCACACGAGCTGCCTCCCCTGCCATAGATGTGGTCTCTGAAGAAGACTGCGTTGCTATGCCGTGGCACTCTGTGTCAGTAAGCTGTTGTGGTGTTTTAAAAAGATATCAAGGTTGCATCTCTTAGCCTTTAGTGCAATAAATTATGAAATTACAAATAGGTTTAAGATACTGCTGTGCTAGGCAATGACCCCTTAAAGTTTATTATAGTTGAAGCTGCTAATTTTAGCCTAGCTTGCTGAATGTCATAAATCTGTAACTTTTAGTAGTAATTTGAAATAAATCAGTGCACTTTTCAGTAAAATATAATCCTACAGGCCAACATGGTTGGCAAATAACAAGTAGATTTGGTTATTGTGTTATTATGATATACACTTACATGTGGTAGAAATAAACCTTTCCTCACATGATAGGGCTATGAGTTTAAGGCCCTATATGCATGTTCTAGAAGTTGTTCAATCTTATAGGCTAAGAGAGCTTGCCTTCCTACAGACTAGTTTGAATACAGTACGGCTAAAGCGCCCCCTACTGTTCAACACAAATACAGCAGCTCTCTAACTCTCTACAGTAGAACAGGCCTGTGTCATATTACTGGGCTTGTTCTAAGCTCTGCTTTATTAAAGTCATATTATAGATGTTGTTTCAGGTTCTGCTTTATTAAAATTATAATATAGGTATTGTTTAAGGCAGATAAACATTGATATTGTTACCTCGCAAAAGCTTAAAACCTATTTTGATGTCAATGTGGTTAAGACAAGAAATGTATATTTTTAGGAAATTGAATCAGAGATGTTTGACTCTTCGCAAAGCACTCTCAAAGCATTATCACACGGGGGCTGTTTACATTCTTAAAACCAAGAACCTGAGATCATTTTTGAGAAAATGAAATATAATAGAAATCCTGCCAAGTATATCCTAAATAATAGATTCAGGAAAACCCCAGGCAACACCTTCAAAAGGCAAATACCTTTTTAACACCATCTGTAGCAGACACCTGGGAAAGTGGTCTTTGTGTGTTCAGAGAGTGAGAAGGGAAATCAAGGTTTTGGCACAAACAATATGATCATTTAAATAAGAAATGGATCCCGGCCCCGCTGTTTACTTGACTTCACTTTTAATTCCCAGAACACCTCATGAAAGCGACTCAAAAAGAAGCAGAAAACAGAAAGAGAGAAGATGTTTGTTTGTTTTTCAGGGGTGGGAGACAATCACTTCCGGAATCGGCAGGTTTCAGACCATACGGGCTGAAGGGACCTGGGGCACCAGGAGACCTGGGAGAGGGAGAATAGTCCACGCGCCGTTTGTGAAACTCCGTAGCTCAATGCTCTAGCGGTACGCCTGACACAACAGAGAAAAACCACACAAAACCACAAACACACACGTACGGTATACACACACACACACATCCACCCATACCCACATTCATTTACATCCTACACTGTTTGTAGTGTTACAAAAATCTGGAGTTCCCTTTGTTTTGTCTGTTCTCTCCTCTTTCAAATCTAGCGTCTGAAAGAAAAATTGACACACACAAAAATCACTGTGTAGTGTCGAGTTTACTTCAGCGAGAAGTAACAGTTGTCTCTTTTATTGTAAAAGTTCACTCTGTTCCTGAATAAAACTCAATGACAGAAAATGTGGAGAGTATGGATGCATGAGCCAGTCTCGCACTGTACAAACTGCCAGGCAGCAAAGAGGTGGAACAGTGGCATTAGTATAGCTGCAGTGCTGTGGCAGATGATTTAATGGTTGTCACAGCAGGAATAGAAGTGTTCAGAGACAGGTCTACCGTCCAAGCTAATATTTGTGATAAATCACTGTCATACAGGGGGGGAAATGTAACACTAATAGACAAGGGGAGATCTACTGTTAGCTGTTGTTTTGTTAATGAGCTTATTCTTTTCAGAGGAGCAGTGTCTATCTACAGAGAGGGAGAGAAAGTAATTTTTGATAGGCTTCTTTAAATACTCCTCAGTCTGAAGTTTTAAGTTTCAAGATTAATCGCCATTTGTAACTTGTAGACCTACAGTGCGGTACATTGGATTTCTTGAGCTGTTTCCTCTCAACAGTTTTCACTTCTGGGAATTTAAATCTGAGTAAATTCAAGATTGAAATCCCTGTCTTCATGTTAATGCTACTTACAGTAGCACCACTTTTTAATATCTGTCAAATCTTTTTTATTGTATTTATTCCTGGTATTTCATAAAGTGAATAAGGCCTCAGTGTGGGTTTATGGTTTTTATTTGATATTGTGTTTTTCAGGTCAGAAGATACAGATGTTCCAAAAATCAAATTTCCAGCAAACTCTTTATCCCTCCACTTGCCAGCAGTCTCACAGCTGAACCAGGGAATAAGACAGCGATCCTGTTTGAATTCAGAGTGCTATTGCCAATGTAGATCTACAAATGTGCCTGTAAAAATGAGAGACCACAAAAAAAAGAACAAGTCAATGATCTCACAATTACTTAGTCCCTTTGGCCGTCCACCCAAGCTTTGAGGCGTCTCTTGTGAGCTGGAAGAGTCTCTCTCCATTCAGGAAGAACGTGCCAAGACCACATGATGTTACTCAATCCATTGAGCGTTCACAGTTACAATGCGGCCCATTAACGCTGGCTGGAATGCTCCCGAAAACGTGGAACCCAATCAAAGTCTGATGGCCTAATTTGTCTTGCTGGGGGTCTCTCGCGGTCCTTGGCGTCTGACTAAGACACCGTCCCCCCCCCCCCCACCCCCCTCACCCACCCCCCTCACCACACACACACACACACACCAAACACATTCAGCCCAAGTCCTCGATTGCTTGTTTAACTTGACACATAATTACCGTGGAGATATTTGTGTATTTTGTACGAGTGCCACGGTCTGCACTGTAGCCTGCTGCCAAGTCCTGGCTGTTCCCTCAGCTGGTTCCAGCGCCAGAACCCCTGATTAAAACAAGATGGTTTCATTTGGGCCAGCTTTGGAAGAAATCCCTCCCAGAGATGCTTCTCTCGCTGCCAAATCAAGCGCACTAGAGGGTCTAACTGTGCGCAGCTAGAGTAACATAAAATACACCAAAAATACGGCTTTTTTAATTTTCTCGCACGTCTCACTCAATTAAGGATATGCCATCAAACAATTGATTTGGAAAGGCTGCTGAACGACTCCACGGAGCTCTGCTGTTGGCGGAGAAACAAGCCAAATGAGACAAAGAAGAAGGCTTTCTGGGTGAACGGTGATATATCGCTCTCTCGGAATACTTTGATAGTTAGTGACAGTTGTAATTAAAAGGAAAAAATGCTGGGTGAACTTCAGAGTCTCAGTGACAGGCTGTGATGTCACACTCGTGTGACAGAAATGAGGCTGTGATTGGCCGGCTGAAAGCGCAGTCTACTGTTCCAGGTTTAGACAGTCAGCTTTGACTCACCAGAACAACAGCACTCTGGGGTGACTGGATCTAGGTCAGACAGTCATGGTGTGTCCTAGATAACTAATCAGACTTCAGGTAAGCAATTGATCCTGACTGGGAACAAAACATTGTGTGTTTAAAGTTTTCATCTCATATCAAATACACCTGGTTATTGTAAAAGCAAAATGCCTACAGAAAATTGAAGTTGTCTTTGCAATCGTGGAAAGTAAAAGTCACAAAAAATATATTTTTATGGCTGCTCATGGGTGTGAATGTGAAAGTTTCTGAGCTCTGAATGAGTGAAGTTTATAAAAGTGTGAAAGGTCTACCTTTTCTGAGAAGCATCAGAATATATCACCCATGAATTTTAATTGCAACATTCTATTAACTCCACAGTGTAATTGTGCACAAAGCTTGGCATCTCCACTGACTACACATACAGCAAACGCGCATAATATTCCATTAATCATTGAAATTAATTAACTGGTTGGTGTACATGGTACTTCTGGAGTCTAAAGGGAGTGCTGAGGAGGTACACTCACCACAGGTGTGCAAGGAATTCTGGGAGTTATTTGGAGTATAACCTAGTTTATGGATGGATGAGATTGTGCTAACAACTTGGGCGATTTTTTTTTCTTCCTGTTTGAACATATGATATCATTCTATGGTATCATTAAACATTCGCAAACTCATCAAACATATCTTCTGTATTTTATTTTAGGAATGTTTTTTGTGTTTTCCTACTCAACGTAAAATGTGGCCAAAAATAGCTTTAATACTGTGCCAGCATTCAACATGGCTTATGAATCTTTTTACAAATGAAAAAAAGAACAAAACGTAACTCAGTTTCAGACACTGTGATCTTCCCACATCACCATGTCAACAGCATCAAACAGGAGGTTGACGTTGGGCACATGCACAGTACTGTACACAGTGGTGGAAGACAGGAAGCAGTTTCACCCCCACCCCAGAAAGGAATCCTCGCGAGTGTTCTGAGAACTGCCCTGCTGGGTGGGGGCCGCGGAGGGGACTGGAAACCCTCAGTCAAATAAAACAAAGTGGGCCTGCATCGATGCTCTGTCTTGTTTTATATGAAGGCTTGAAATAAATGAACTTTAGATGGAACCTTGGCAGGGACGTGGGCTATTGATCGATCTGAGAAGGAGCTGAAGTTTAAGGGCATAGCTTTCCTGGGGCTGGGGCTGTAACTAGAGTAATGAAATTGATTGGGCATAGGGAGGGTGACAAGCCAGCGGAGTCAAGCCCTTGATGTAAGGAAACAGGAGTGCCATCTAATTGGGGTGTAATATAGGTCTTTAGAGGACATTAAGCACACTCACAGCAAGAACGGAAGCCATCTCACCCGGGCGTCGCTGATGGTGTTGCCTGGTCATGATCGCTCTGTAACTTTAGTAACTGTGTCTGTGCGGAGGGCGGGGGTCTGGCTGGAGGGGTCCACAACTGGAGGGGTCAGTTTTCCTAAACCTAAGCAACAATTTTTGAGGGATTGGTCCAACTTGAATGGAAGTCTATGGGAGGATGACCAGAGGCATGGCTTTTGAATGGGAGTCAATGGGAGGATGACCAGAGGCATGAGAAGCCAACGCGCCAAAACACGTAAACTAGTCCCTCACTGAGTTTTTCAGAAGTCTCTGTTGTGGGTCTTAGCGAGACTGTGTGAAGTGTCCAGGTGAGGGTCATTAGTTGGTTCTGACAGACGTGCTAGTTTGGAAGCTATGATGCCTGTTGGTGCTGGAATAAACACTGAAACTGAACTTTGGTTCTGACGGAATACATTGAAACGTTCCGGCTCGTTTCCACAGTTGTGCCACACGTGTGCCATCAGTGCCATGTCCTCTCCCCCCCCTCGCTCTCCCCTCGCCTCCCCCTCGCTCCCCCCTCGCTCCCCCCTCGCTCTCCCCTCGCTCCCCCCTCGCTCCCCCCTCGCTCCCCCCTCGCACCCCTTCGCTCCCCCCTCGCTCTCCCCTCGCTCCCCCCTCGCTCCCCCCTCGCTCCCCCCTCGCTCCCCCCTCGCTCCCCCCTCGCACCCCTTCGCCTCCCCCTCGCTCCCCCCATGCTCCCCCTCGCTCCCCCTCGCTCCCCCCTCGCACCCCTTCGCTCCCCCCTCGCTCCCCCCTCGCTCCCCCCTCGCACCCCTTCGCCTCCCCCTCGCTCCCCCCATGCTCCCCCTCGCTCCCCCCATGCTCCCCCCTCGCTCCCCGGTCCGTCCAGTCGCTACTTATCTCCTGGCCTGAACCGTCTCACTCAACGGGATGGCCAGAAGTTACGGTGCATTACAAGCACTTAGTGCAGTGATATCAAGGTTCACCTCTGATTTCCAATCTCGGGCCAGAACAGGGGGCTGGGGGCCCGTCATTAAAAAGCCATTACAAGCCCATATTTCATATTGCAGTCTCTTCCGTGTTTCAAGGTGTTAAAAGCTCAATGTATATTTCCTCTATGTTAAAGCTGTGGGATAGGGAAGTTACACAGGCCCCTCACCAGCAGCCATTGACCTTGGCCCAGACAGCCTTCATTAGCTTTTAGACACTTATCAGTCATAACTGGGTTTGTCCTCTCTGCCACGCTTCCTCCTTCACTTCACTTAGGCTGGCAAATAATGGCTGAAATCCATTTATCTGCCATTTCCAACAAGTGCGTGACATTAACGAATTATCTGCTTTTCGCTAAGTAGGTCCGAGGTACCCTCTGAAGGATTCCTTCACTCTCTACGGTCCAAGGTCGGACCTTTTAGAAACAGATTTTTTATTTATTTTTATTTTTACCTGAACCATTTTATTTCCTGTGAACTAAAATATTAATTTGTCTTTCGCATGCTTGGGTCATACATCTTTTACTTTGTTTTGATAATTTAAGAGCCCCTCCATCTTCAAAACTCACATCCTTAAACCAAGCATTGATTTGTGATGAGTCTTGACTAGTGATTGAATAGATTCTTAGATGTTCTTGAATAAGCATCAAACTTTGGAATAGTATCCAGTATCCTACTTGAAAAAGCTTTCAGGCTGTCTATGTTCCAGTTTGCAGATCACACCAGACCCTCTATCACTGTTGTTGAAACAGTAAGTTCATTTAGCTGAAGTTTTTAAACAAAGCGGGGCTACATGGGGGATTCGAACCTGTGACCTCCTATCCTACAGTGAAATACTCCATAAAAAACTCCACCTTAAACATCTCTATTATAACACGGGCCCATTGTGACACAGAGTTCCACCACCCGCCCTCCGACCTCAAATCTCAACTGAGCTGAGAAGGAAGTGAAATCTCAGCCATGCTCTGCCTGTCTCCCCAACAGAGACACGAGACGCGCAGATTCACCGTCAGAGGAGAGTCGTTTGACCCGAGGAGAACCGTAGTTCTTGACACAGTAAAACTTGTGTTCAGTCTTGATCGGCAGAGGAAATGGAGGCCGGGGGGCGAAATGTGTGTCGTTTCGCGTTTGCCCTGAGTCCTCTTCCCTGCGCGTCAGGACTTGTTCTCTGAACAGCGACGCCTGCTTAGGATGTTAAGCCTCCTCATTCAGGCATTTCTTACAAACCCGATCCTAAAATATTCTGTGTAGCTGATTTCTATTTAAAATGGTCATGATTATTTTATTTTGTAAGATTAATGGAAGTACATTTGGGGTTGAAGGGGGGTGGAGAGACTGGGGCTGGGGGGGGGGGAGGCATTTGCAATTCTTGTTCCCCTGCATGATTACATTAAGAGTGTGTTCTGTCATATTTGATTAATGTACCTTGTTTTCCTTAAAACCGGATTAAAATATAAAAACTGACAGAAATGAGGCTATTACAAAGAATTATCAATTTTTTATAATGTACTCAAAAAAAATGAAAAGGAAGTGCTGTACAAAAGAACTGCTCAGAAATGCAGAGATCAGGATTCTGCAACATTACTAATCAGTGTTTGGCTCCAGAAGCCAGCTTGAACCTCTTTGTTTTAAGGCACTTCACAGGAACACAGACACAATTAGCATGAAAGCCTTTCCAAGTTATGCTTTCATGTCATGAAGCTGGAATGAGAAATGCTGTTGACCACTGTTTGCCAGCTGTACGTGTTGCATTGTGTGTGCATGATACATTTGCGCTAATTGTCCACAAACCTACTCACAACAACGTCTTGGGCACCGCCTGTTTCTCTTCCTCAGAATCTGGCAACCGTGACTGCCTCGGTGTAAGAAAGGCGTGAGTTAAAATGTTCATAACAGCGTCAATATATGTTCACAACAGCCTTTAAAAAAATATCTAGACGTGTGATTATGTTACGTAACATGTGTGAGTTTAATTCATTGAGCTCTCCTGGACTAATGTTTCCTTGTGAGGAATATTCTATTTGTCGACATCATTTAACCTTACGGGGGAGAAAAACTCCTGGAAAAAAAAAGCCCTGCCCAGACTCCTTTATCAATGTCAATAGCCATTTTTGGAACAAAGTATATGTGTACTGGAATAAACGAAGGCCTCCAATTCCGCCATCAGCCATTTAGCCTGACCGTGGGTGACTGTGAATTAAAAAGAGGGCCTTTATGTGCGACCCTGCCGCACCAAAGGCTACAGCCATAACTTATGGAGACAGGGAGCCTATTAGCCGGCTGTGCCAGGCCACCTTTACATAATACCCATCGCTCTGATCACCGAGCGGCAAAGCCACACAAAGTCTACGAGCCCCATAACACGTAAGCAGCGCGTTGTAGAGACACGGCGGTAAAACGTAGATCCAACTGTGATCGTTTGTGATACACAAAGTGAAGTAAGTCAAATTAAAGTCTCGCTGTCTTGTTGATTACCTTACCGACGAAGAGTCGATTCCAGTATTGGTCACGCTCTAGCAAGCTCTCATCTTATAGGATCTGTTTGTGTACGTATACAAAAGACAGCCTATTTCTTATTTGAAATCACATCCACATGTTTGCGAAGGATGCTGGAACAAATAAAAATATCTCTGAAATGCCAATTATTAGTGCTGAACAAGGACATTTTTTATTTATTTTTACCGGGGGTGAGTGAAGACGACAAAGTGTGATTTAGGAACAGTAACCACATGGGCTTGGTGAGAATGATGACGAGTCCTGCGGAAGCTCCAACAGGAAATGTTTGTCAGCTGTTCCCCTGGAGGCGGGTGAAGCCTGTGAGCCGTTGGTCTCTGCCTCCAGTCTGATAGGGCCCATATGGATGCCGGCTTGTGTTCCACCATCCTCTGCTCCACCGCCCAGAGTAGACACTGCTACTCTCTGACTGTGTCACATCTGTATAGGCTCATCCTAGTCTTAGATTTGGAGGCCTAGTACTGTATATGATATTGTTAATACTGTATTTTAATATGATCAAATAACAACAGATGTAAATAATGATGTATGAGGTTTTGAAATGGGGGGGGGGGGTCACAATTACCCCCCAAAAAATGCTAATTGTGCTGACAACAGACATGTTTTTAAATGGTTTCGCTAAACGATATGGACTTAATGATCTCCATATTACACGTCTCCCTAAAAGCCAAAGCCCAGACTGAATTATTGATGGCATCCTATGGACCTCACACACAGTTTCCTCAGACCTCTCAGAGTGTTCTGGTTCATTCATTCACACCAGCTTGAAATGCTGCCTGCCTGCCTTCACTCTCCTTCTTTTACTTTTATCCATTAGCTTTAAACAACAAGTGAACATCACAAGCATAAAAACAAACAGCTTCCAACCCAGGACCATATATAACATACAGCTGTGTTATAGGAACATGTAGCTTGGTGAGGATTGTTAGCATAGCTTTAGGAGGGTCTGAGATCATGGCTTGATGCCTGTGATTTGACCTTTGAAGCCTCGGTTGTTTAGTCAGTGTGGCTCTATTTTCCCTGTTTCTACAGGGAATTTCGGGGGAAAGAAGATGAGCTGGAAAATAATAAATGCTGGAGAAATGATTGCAGGAGGGTATATTTCGAAGTTTAAAAAACAGGAATCTAATTGTGCGGGTCCCCCAGGGGTACTGATACCAGACTACCTCATACAAGGACTACAATATTTCTCAAATGATTTATTGCTGAATTCCAGTCATTTTCAATACATTATAGCTTCTAAATTGTGTTTAAATTGAGTGTAGAGGAGACGAGGCCATTAGGAGATGCAGAAATGATGATTATATTTAAATATTCATGCACTGGGTACCTTATTATTGAATCTGTACACTAACAAAATCAATATTAAGTGCAGTTTGACATGAATTTATTTATGAATTTCGACTTTCTAAGTACTAGTGTTTTTTCACTCAAAAAGACGCGAGGATAATGTGGATAATGTTGTAATGATATGAAAACAAAGTGTCAGGAGGCATTAGCCAGGCAGTTTAGGAACCCGCACTGAAAAACTAGAGCGTCCTTACAGAACTGCTTACCGGGCAGAAATGTCGCTTTTTACAAACATCAGTCATTTTACAGCCCTGTATCACTGGCTGTGGGGTGATAGTTAGAGAAGGATGGAGTCATCCTGTTTGTCCAAATGAGAGCTTCGCAATAAGCCCACTTGTATTAGGGTCTGGGAGCAAGAGCATGTAACGTTTGATTAAAATGGATGTCTTTCTTTATCCCCTACCTGCCCCCCTAACTTGTGTTCTTGCTTTTAGGCCATGTCCTTGTTTAGGGAGCAACACTGCATCCCTGACAGAGTGAAAAAAGCTGAAGAGATGAAGTTCAGTGAGTTGGTTGTTGACCGTGTTTCGATTATACAGCCCACTATGTGTGTCTTACTGCTTGGAGTATGACACACAGTTTATAACAGTTGTAAAGGGAGAGGAATGTTTACAAAAATATCAATATTTGTGTGCAAGTTCTCTTCAATTGAGTCTTTAATTCTATGTGTTCCTTTAAACACACATTTTGTATAAAAATAAAAAAAATAGATAAAGGGGGGGAAAAACAAAATGTGTTGCATCCTCACTCATTCGTATCACGCACAATCGACTGCACTCACTGTGTAAATAACTGGGAATCCTGTAAACGTGGAACTAATTTACATAAGTTATTTTAACAGTTTTTTTGTCCTTTGTTTATAGAAAAGCAAGCAAATGTTAAAAGGCTCTTTATGGGGGTGGGTAAGGAGGGGGGGCGCGTCTCTGGATACAAGACGATGCCGTAAAAACAGGAAGGGACCGAACGGCAAAGCATCAATCTGGAATAAGAGGGGGGAAGCAGTAAATCAGAGAATCACACCCCACCTCCCTTCCTCCACCGCCCCCCGCCCACCCAACCCCACCGGAATACGCCTTTAAAATCATTTAAACAGATTCAGAAAGCCTGATTCCACACTGGTCAGTCTGCAAGCGGCCCTTATAAAGCCTTTATGCATCCTAGATGCAGAAAATAAAACATCCAAACCTCATTGGGAGGTAAACAGCCTGGGCCTGTTTTCTGAGAGCAGGATACCTAAAACACTGCTATCTTTATTGGGATCGCAATATGGAGATTGTTCAGGAAGGATTGCACAGGATGTACATGAACTGGGTTTATGGTTGAACTAATGTGTTTAAAAAAAACTTAGTTTTTCTCATAAGCCACCTACTGCACATCAGTATGAAGGTTTGGGCGACTGAGAGCCGTCTTGGTGCCGTTGTCTAATGTGTAAGAGTTGTGTTTTCAGGGGGTGGGGTGGGGCAGGGAGGGAGGGAGGGAGGGAGGGAGGGAGGGAGGGAGGGAGGGAGGGAGGGAGGGAGGGAGGGAGGGAGGGAGGGAGGGAGGGAGGGAGGGAGGGAGGGAGGGAGGGTCCATCACTCACAATCTCAACCTCTCAACTCTGCCTGTGAGGGTGAAGTGGACGGAGATGTAACTCGGTGTGTCAGCCCGTCCCGTCACGCCTCGTCCTGTCATGGCCGACGCTGAGCAGACAGGGCCGGGGCTGTCCTCTGAACACGCTGCATCCACACGGTCGTCAACACAACAAAACAGTCTCAGCTTGATGCGGGCAGAGACGGACAGACAGACTTTTTAAGGTTTAATCTTTGATTGTAATGACGACAACAATTGTATACAGTACCTATAACATCATGTCTTATTCAACAGCACCTGTTTTTTTTCTGTGTTGTAGCAGTATAAAGTGCAGGAGGAAATGACCTCCAGTTGCTTATGCATCCTGTCAGAGCTGCTAGTCACCGTGGTGGTGAAATCTCAGTATTTAGCCTGAGGGCAGGAGCACTTAGCAGTGAAGGTGTGCAGGGGCCCTGGGTTCTGATGCTTACACTGTCTCACCAACGGACATCTTCTGCTTCATTGACAAAACACGTTACGTCAGAGCGAAAACAAAAATGCTGTGAAAAGGAGAAAGGAACGGAACAGATTGTTTAAATAAAGTTTGAAATATCAGCGATAACAGCCCAAGATCTTGATTAAGATCATATCTTATGCATAGATGTCTTGTTTGTTTAACCTTTGCCATGATTAGATTCTCCTCGGGGGAAATCATGAAATTATGTGTTTGACGATCAGGATTATGCTTCCAAAGAGCAATATTCTGAGGATTATGGTTAACTTGGCACCGATTTAGATAATTTTTTTTGCCTCAGATTCGATGCCCTTTGCCTCTGTTCAGTCACACTGCTGGCCCATCAAGCTGAATGTCTGGCAGCTAAATATTTAATGACTACATACTTGTATATGCACAACAGAAAACCTAGTCCTGAGACAGATTTGGTTTAAATACTACCTCAGGTTGACCAAGTTGGACCATCATTTAGAAACATTTTTACCATGATGCACGTTCAAATCGGCACTGACATTTGGAAATCACAGCTGTCCATGGAGCTTCGTAGCTGCAGAGAGCCAGCCTGTGTTCCAGAAGGTTCCAGTGTTTTCTAGAGCATCACCCGCCTCTGTACCCACTATGTGGCTTCACCATCCCTGTTCACCGAAGCAATGAAATCATAAAAACTGCTCAAGCCAAATGAAAAAGAGCATCATAAAGCTGTGTCACATCAGAGTACACTCTTCTCCTCTCCTCCCTCCATCCTTATCAACATCGCCGTTCGTCTCCTGGCCACATACCTCATCCTGGTCCTCTGGAAACAAAGCATAAAATAGATAGAAAGAGCCACAATCTGTCACTCCGGTAATATAAGATAAAAGTCTTTAAAAGCTAAAGGTCCGGACATTTTTCCTCCCTCAAGCCGGAGTCTTAAAGACTACTCCCCAGGATTAGCAATATAAAGAACTATATATTACTCTCAGAAGAGCTTAGCGAGCAGAATCCAGGGTCCTAAACATAAGTCAATTTATATTAGAATTTCCATACATGCATTTTCTTGTTACCGTCAATATGCAAAAATGGTGCTTACTAACAAATAATGCATAATGTGTTGAAGGCAGAGCATCAATAACGGCATTTGAGCTTTAAAAGAAAATGCAAAAAGGGGCGAGAGTAAAGATGGCCATATAAAATACACAACACATTAAACACGAAAACGTCAAAAATATAAAGCTGGCTCTTTGCTCGGGGGACAGCTAGTCGTTTGTCTCGGGTGGAGAGACTGTAGCTGAAAAGGAAATAAATAGTCTCTGGCCAGAGCTGTTCAGTATTTCACTGACTAACTAAGTCAGCCTTTACAGACCTCTCCCCTCCCTCAGACTGGCAGAGAGACACTCACTGAGAAGAGAGAGAGAGAGGGAGAGAGAGAGAGAGAGAGAGAGAGAGAGAGAGAGAGAGAGAGAGAGAGAGAGAGAGAGAGAGAGAGAGAGAGAGAGAGAGAGAGAGAGAGAGAGAGAGAGAGAGAGAGAGAGAGAGAGAGAGAGAGAGAGAGAGAGAGAGAGAGAGAGAGAGAGAGAGAGAGAGAGAGAGAGAGAGAGAGAGAGAGAGAGAGAGAGAGAGAGAGAGAACCAGAGCGAGTAGAAAAGGAGTAAGAGAAAGACAGAAAGAGTGAGAGAGAAAGAGAAGAAGAGAGAGCGAGCCACTACAGCACAAGTAAAACGACAAGCCTTTAAATATTCCCTCCCTACAAAAATGAGAGGGAAACATCATTCTGAACAGCGAGAGGAACATGTAAAGAGTAGCAGGCTGAGACCGGAGGCCATGCCACGGTGCATGCTGGGATCCAGTCCATATCTTCTAACCCTTGCAGCCAAGTGCGCTCAAAACTCTAAACCTTCTCACAGTACACACACCTCCTTTGGGTTCTCTGCCACACACACCACATAACACATGTTCCTCTCTCTCCACTGGCTCTGAGGGGAGAGGATGTTGTGTACTTTGTGGTGAGGTGTACTGTTGCTTCTGCTGAGTTTGCTCCCACTGGTTTGACATTCAAGATCGCTCAATTATGTATGAACGGCAAGCAATATCCTTTACCATCAGGCCCTGCTGTAACATATTTCATCTCGGAAAGGGTTGCCGAGCACAATCATAGATACCCTCCGTGTAATTACGACTTATTAAAAATGATTCGGAACACATTATCAGTGGATCTGTGGCTCATTGTCAGGGTCCAAACACGGTGAGCTGGATCGGGGCTAGGGGTCGTCAAGGCTGGAATATATTCCTGTCTCAGAAGTGTGACTCGGCTAAATTGATTGAGGTCTTCCTTGATGAAACGCCACCTGGTGTTTTAAACCACCTCTGTCTTTAGCTCTGTTTAATTTACGCTTTCATTTCAGACAACATACAACTTCAACTGGCTTTACTGCATTCAACAGCAACCTAATGCTCGTAGAGAAAGTAAAAACTTAAATATGAATCCCCTTATCAAACAATTCACCACGTCTAGTATAAGAATATAAAGAGACATCTTTTTACGGCATGAAAAACTTCTACCACTTAGCTTGTCACCACTTTTTTCTATGAGAAATTAGACTTTGGGGAAGGCATATTGTTGAAAAGTCATGTTCTGATGTAAGAATGTCTGTTTTGATGCACTTCTAGCTCGTTAGTGCTGCCTATATACATCCCTATAATGAGAAAAACAGCATTGAGCAGAGAAAATACATTTCCAACAGCATGTTTACCCCTCACACAACATGCAGGGATTAAATATGAATGTCTTCCATCCATTATTTCAACCTCCAAATGGCAAAATCTGTATAAAGCTCTTGAGTCTCCGTCTGGGTGAAAATAAATAAATCAAATCAGCACTTGAGCATTTCCTGCTCTTTTTCAGGCTGGGCCGACGAGATGCCGTGTTTGTTGAAGGAGCATCCTGTTCTTGAAACCGTGATGAGCTCTCGGAACATATATAAATAAATAAGAAACTTTTCAATTAGTCTTCACATCTTTAGTGTTAATTCAAATGATTTTGTCACTTTTCCGGGGCGGCGCATGTAATATTTAGATACTTTCCTTGCTTTTCTCTCCCAGGTGACTGCTCTCTCTCTCTGAAATGCTCTCATTTGCCCACCAAGTGTTGTCAGATGTGGTTTTGGTGCGGAGTCTGTAATTACCATGTCACATCAACGCAATGTGGAGCACAAAAGAAGAAGAAAAAACGTTAAAAATTTAGCATTGCAAGACAAATGGAAAAAATGCGCGCTGAAACAAGGAAAAGAAGCGCTACATTCACAGTTTTTCAATTAATAATATATGATTTTCCTGACTAACAACCCCGTTCCGCCTTGTTCTGATGCACTGGACGGCTCTCTGCAATGCTCCATTCTGTTATTTTTAGAGATTTGCTCAAATGGATATGTTGTTGTTTTATGTTACTCCTTCGGCCCAGACGGGCCAGACGGGCTTGTGTGTTCAGAACCTCTCTGCTCTTTACCCCCGAAAAGAATAATTGGGGGTATTTCTCTCCACAGCTGTCCACTTAACATCATATAACACTTTGTTGGGTACACACACTCTCCAGATTGTTTTCACATGGGTCTCCATGGAAATACACGGCTAAAAAGAAGAAGAAGAATAAACCGTTAGATCATTTTGAGTGGATGCTGAAGTTGCATCGCTGGTAACTCTTTGCTCAGCTTCATGTGGTCACTCGGCGCATTTCATAAATGTACTTTACATTTCTACATGCACATATAATGCATGTTTATAAATCATGCATGTGAATGTGCAGCTAAAACAAGCCATTACAAGGCATCCTCGCACTGTGAAGATGGGGAAGTGTTTCTTCTGTACATGTGCCACCTTACAAGATGAAAGCATGGTACTTAAGTAGACACAGCCTTGTGTACATACTGTAGACCTCTTGCGGTTGAATACAGCGAGGACCCTCTCTTGCGAGTGAGTGAACTCATATTGGAATCGTCTGATTCCTTTTCTTCATAACCCTTCCTCACAAAAATCCCCTCGGCTTCTTGAAACTAAGGTTCTTAATTAGATTACTTGGTTGAAGAAAGACTGAGGATAGCGTATCAACACAGCCAGTCTGCCAGCATTCACTTCCAGTTGGTCATGCACACGGTTTACAGCAGTTAGTCCAGCCTTGTTGACACACAAATGGGATAAACAGGCCATACTTGGACGAGCCCACAACTTTGCTTAGAAGAAAATTCTTGAATAATTTTATCATGGCTCTTGCTACTCAGTAATTACTCTTCAAATCATAATGTGTTGTAAAGTGTATTGACCCCATGTAAACTTATATTTACTGTGTTAGAACCATTAATGAAATATATTTTAATTAGTTCTCGTCTTAAGGGTTGGAGATCTAAGGCTTCCCTGTTTTGTTTTGGCTTTGTGGGTGACTGAAGGGGGCGGATCCACTGTTGTGAGATAAAACATTAATATCTTAATTAAGATGTGCTTGGAGAGAGTTTGTAGCCAAACTGTAAACTTTTTTGGTAACTGCTATGCTTTGAATAACACCTGCAGCAAAGGAATATTCAACAATCAACTAATCAATGAAACAATATCATAATTGTCTTTTCTTTTTTTTCTTTTTTTTAACCAAGGTTGTTTTTCAAGCTTGACTGATTAAAAGTGGTCTGGCTACTTAAGGTAACAACTGTTTGTAGTTTTTTCCTCTGCGTGTGTAAATGCAGACCTTGGCAGGCTCTCTCATTGTATTAAGTACATTAGTACAGAAAATATGCAGTAACTTAAAAATGCACAAGTGAAAAAACATGGAATGTATTAAATTAATGGCCTCTTTTGCCTCAGGGCGTGGAGGAAAAGGGAGCCCCCCTATGAGTTCATTTTTCACGGCTTTGGTTATGCATTCAACACTCTAATTGAATTTCAATGTAAGTTTTACAAAGTCTTTATTACACTGCCTCTTGACGTAAATTATATGTGATATATTGGGGGACTTTCACCCATTAAGTAATTTATTTGTGACATCTACTTTCGACGTACCTCATGCTTCTTGATTATTCCTCCTTATGTGGATTGTCAGATTTTTCTATTATTGGCACTGTTCATGGGGCCTGAGCAGAGTACTGTGCCTGAGAAAAGGCAGCGTTCATGAGGACATCCTCCTTAAAGGAGTAATTGCTTGTCTCTCTCTTGCTTAGGACAGGGACAGAAGCAGGAAGCTAAAGTGTCCTGGGGGTGTGCACGCGACACTGGGGTTTCCAGGACGTACACGGACTGATCTGCACAAGGAATATTTATCCTGGATTTGTTTGGTTATCACAGTCTTCTGGTGGATGGTGGACAGAGAAAAATGATACCTTTAGGATGATGTCTTTGTGTAAGTTCGGATGCTATGATTTCGAACCCTGAATGTTTGAGTTCCAGAAGATAACGCACCTTTCTGTGTTTTCACACTTTGTCCTCGTTCATCTGAGCAGTTCTCCCGGAGCTTGTGTCGAGACAGAGAAACAGGCCCAGTCAGGTTCATATTCAAACATATGCAGACGTCTACATATTCCTCTGTGTTTTCCTTGGAGTTGCCTGCTGTGTGCCTTGTGTCTTGTGTACAGTGTTAGTCCATGTATTTACCTTATGCTGTCTGAGAGTTTATTCCCTGACAGCTGTAGGGTTGAACTTGACGGAGACTGGACCCTGTGGCGCCACCTAGTGCTGCTCTTCATTATCTGCCGTGTCTGCTGTCAAACCGTGAGAAACGAACATTTCAGGAAAAGTTACCAAAAGTTTAAAAACATAACTGGCTATGTAATACCTTTGGGTAATCTGTGTGTGTGTGTTAGACCTATGTGTGTGTGTGAGTGTGAGCCTTGTGTGTGTGTGTGTGTGTGTGTGTGTGTGTGTTCCAGCCCTGAGGCTGAATTGACCAGATCACAAGAGCAGTGGAAAGAGACTTGACCTGATATTTCCTCTGTTGTTTAGTCAGGAAAGGGACGTTATTGTAAAAGCACTGTAAGGATAAATAATCCTCCTGTTTCCATGGTAAAGTCACAAACAGAGAGCTGAGGACAAAAGACCAGAGGACAATAAATTCAACCACTGTCAATTTTGTTTAGTTTTCAGAGTGTTTTCGAGGGAAACAGGGTTTCAAAACAGGACTCTGACTCTATTTTTCCATGGAGAAGGGGAAATCAGAACACTTTTTGTTCTTTTTAAAAAACAGAACTGTTAACTGTTTACCGTTAAAAAACGTTTTATCTTATCCAGTCTGTTCCAATCTGTCCTGATTAGTAATGGGATATTCTGATAGCCTACCTTATTTTGTTTGTTTGGTCAGGAACCTCCATCTACAGTTGTATATGTGCTTTTAATAGACCTTGAATGAAAGGGCATTGTCTTAAAAGAGTCCAAGGCCCATGAGTATTATGGTCCGTCTACCCTTCAGGATGAAGGACGCCAACTGGAACGCCATCCAAGTCATTTCTCGGATAAACAATGCATTATGGATAAAATACATTGTCCAGTTGGTCACAGGGGTCAGTTTATGTTGTGTGTACTGCAAGAAGTGTTGTCAAAGAGTTCAAAGCCCAATTCAGTCGCATTACCTGTAAGGCTAATGGACCGAACGTTTTTATTGTTAAAGTAATTTTTCAGAAGCAACACGCAGTGTCTGAGCGTGAGTTGAAGACCTTACTCCCAGAAACACTTACCCTGTCACACGGTTGGACCTTCTGATCTCTACACCGTCATGGCGGGAAACATCTCTCAGACAACTCTGCGAGACCCACCTTCCCTCTTTCCTCAACTCCTCTCCGTCACTTCTATCACCGAATCACCCCTCCACCGCTAGGGGAAACGAGGCCCTCCGAAGCGAAGGCAGAGGCGGCGTTATCGCTCCTAATACGAGAGCAAACACCGAGGTCTTTACCGCACGTCACCTAGGCAAGTAGCGGAGAGAGAGATTACTGGCCTTTTAGAAGCCCGGAGGCGCGACCCACGCCAAAGTAGTATTTTATCTCGACAGTTTGTGGTGCTTTGTTTGCCTCTCTGTGAAGCCCGGGGATAAAAGAGCAGCCGCGACGAGCTGAGTTTGATTAAGATCTAATTGTTAACATTCACTGTGCCTTATTATCAGCCTGTTGTTGCCATGCACAGAGCAGTCAGGGAGCCTTTTTAGTGTTGGCAAAGTGCTGTAAGAGACTCATCACTACCTCACTCGTGAGGTACTGAAGTACTAGTTAGCACCGAGGTGGCAGGAGAGGAGCCCTCCGCTCGTCGTCGGCAACAACAACAACAACATCAACAAACAGGAATTGATGGCGAGCGTTTATTATCTGGTTTAATTGCTCGTCATCTGGAGGATCTGACAGTTGCGGTTAATGAGAGAGAGGAGAGGAACACGCTGATGGCAGCCCCGCTTCACACACAACCGTTTGTGGAGAGGAAGGGAGGGAGGAGGGGGAGCCGGGGGGAGCGAGGTCAGAGCGCATTCCAGCTCAACAGAAGCAACGCCGAACGCCAAATCATTTGTTTATCGAATTATCACAACAGACCTTAAGTTTGAAATTTGAGGGCTCCTCGAGCATCTTGTTAACCTGTGTGTCGTTCTCACACACCGCCACACACTCTTCTTCTCTCACACACAGACTCTTAGCATACACACACTGTCACACACCCAGACCCAAACATGCACTATCACTGTCACACACAGACTCAAACACACAGTCGCTATCACACGAACACACTACCTCACTCTCACATGCAGACCCAAACACACTCTCTCTCTCTCTGTCTCTCACACACACACACACACTCTCTCACTGTGTTGCTGTCACACACGCTCAAACACACACTCAAACAGTAAACCTATGGGCATCGGCTGTTGTGTGTGTGAGACACTGTTATCAGATGGTGAGAAATGAGAGGCCCCTGCTGGGTCCTATGGACATGGTCCACAAACACACACACACACACACACACACACACACACACAGAGGAAGGCTTCAACAGGATCCAAACAGGGTCTATACAGTACATCTCAAACTCATAGAGCTGTCACTCACGACTTTCCCCACATGTTCAATTCCCCCTCCCCCCCCCAACCAAACACACACACCACAAATCCCCAGAAACACCGTTCCATTCACAAATCTCCCCATTCAGACGGACAGCTCCTCCACAGGGCTCGTTCTCCCCCCACTGCTTGTGATCTGCAGCCCCACATGGGAACCCTTCGACGGGATACGAGTTTGGCAAGAGTCCCTAGCAACCGGCCGCATCTGTTTTTGTTTACCTTTTTTGCACTAGCGTTCAGAGACGCCACGTGCACATCTGCTACTGTGCAACGTAACCGTGGTTACACGCGTGGTTGACCCGTAATTCTGTAATTACCCTCCGAGAGAGATGAAAGGGTCCGGAGGTACCGCCAGAATCCCCCGCTTCCCTTTCCTCCCTCCCCCGTCCTCCCCCTGCACCCTTCTCACCCACTGGCTCCACCCCCCCCCCTCCACTCCCTCCCCTTCTCTCCATCCTCAGCCCTTCCTTTCTCTCAACCCCTCATCCAACCTACCCCCACACACACACACATACACACACACACCTCCTCCCACATTCCCCCCATCCACACAGACCTCCCAGTCACACAGTTCTCCATCTTACTCCCCCTCCAGCCCCGGCCCCGGCCCCGGCCCCGGCCCCAGCCCCTTCCCTGGCCCTCCTCATTCTGACAGACACAGCAGCTCTGGCAATATGGACAAGCAGATGGGCAGGTTCAAACAGCGCATGTGTTCACTGCGGGAAGGGGAGGGGGAGGGGAGGGGGAGCATTGTGGAGTTGTAGAGCTATAGGGGTCAAGCACTTCCAAAATGAAATGTTCAAGTTTTTAAAAAACAAGGACGCGAAGACGAGCCGTATGCTTCAGCGAACCGCAAACGAACGGAGGAGAGGAGATAAGCAGCGTCTAATTTCCTGATTTGATTTGATCCTTATCTTCTTTCATTCAATTCACTTGAGATCCCGAGGCATATGGCTTGATCTGCAGAATCAATGGCATTGTAGTGAGGACTCATCTTAACATTAGACTGCTTCCGAGGTCTGACAAGGAATGACATATCACTATTGCAGCCATGAATGGTGTCCTTTATGTATGGTCGTCCTTGTGTAGATGGTGTCGTGCTACTAACCTCCGTGTACACTGTTTCCATCCATCTGAGCTCAGTGCCTGAACAACCTTCAACAACAAACAAAAACAACATTTGAAAACAAGAGCAATCGGTTATGTTTGTACCCTCACATGTCCAGCCACTGGTGACTGGACAATCTCTCCTCAGGATGACAGAAGACACTCTCACGTTGTCTGAGCTCTCCCAGGGGCCTGAACAAACAGGGCTGCCAAGCCTGGCGACACCAGGACAGGGAGACCGTTTACATTCTGGGGCCTTGGAGATAGTTTCTGGTGGTCTGGGTATCTTCCTAAGACAACACTCTGAATACAGCCGAATGTGACCAGGGCTCCTTTATGATGATAGTGTGTGATTATGAGTGATTATGAGTGATTATGAGCTGTGGCAGTGTGTGTGTGTGTGTGGATCACTTCCCAGAGGCCTCGGGGGGGGGGGGGCTGGGTTCCCCATGATGAGCATCTCCCAGATGTGCGAACCATATGCTTTGACTGAAATTAAAAATGAGAGAGAGGAAAAAAAGGAAAACGCTAAAAGACACATGAAAGAGATTTTCTTCTTACTTTTGTGAAGGCAGTTAATATACTATACAGCTAGAATAACGACTGGGAGAGGCCACATGAAAGATCTGGTATGTTGGTGTACTTTGCGGCACTTAACTCTTGTTTCATGCTCATAAGTTCACAGAGCAGATGGAGACCAAAAGCTCGAGGAAGTTTAGATGTTCCGCCTCGCGGCCTGTTGTATATGATGCGTTTAACTGCGTAACAGTGCTTTGCCTTAATGCAGGAGTCTTTGGTGCATGAGAAGAGGGCATCACAAAGGTGAACAAACATGGAGATTCAAGAACAGGGCTCCATTTAAAGACTAGCCAGGCAGTCTGTAATTAAGTCAATAATTCGTTTCAGTATTATTTTTTCACCACTTGCATCAGTTAAATATAAAATCTGTTTATTATTCAGCATTCTACATTCTACAATATTGTTTATGAAATAGAAAATCCAAATTCCCCTTCATTTGGTATTAAATACTATTACAGTTTGACCTTTTGGGTCATTGAAAATTATTTGAAAAAATACTATAGTGGATAAAGATACTATCCACGAAAATATAAGGATCTAATATTTAAGAAAAGCTACATTGTAAAATCCTAAGCCGTACCCGTTGCATTTTGAGTGTCCTAAGAAAACAAGAACAATTGCACCCTCTTCTGCCCAAAAAATAAACTGCTGCAGCCATTTGAGTTGAGTCCACACACACCGTGTTTTATTCTGTCTAGTCTGAACCCACTGGAATCAGTTTCCTACTCTCTTCTGTTCAATTATTATGATACAATGTGCTAGCAGCACAACAAAATATCACATGTTACGTTCTAGAAAATTCTCTTCAAAAGGAGACATTACAATACTGTTCATACACAAGTTCATTACACTTCCCCAATTTTTTTTTTTTTTTGTTCAGCGGATGGCAGAGGTTCACCTTAAATAATCTTTCCGTCCTTTCAGACGACAAACCGGTGTTATGACGATCTGCCAGGCTTGCAGTGGGCCGGGGGAACATCACTGCCTGACAGGAGCTCATCGCTCTCTCCCCCTCTCCCTCCTACAGGCCGGCAGCAGACATGTTTACCAAAGCGGCTGGTTTGTATGTGTATGGAGAGCATCGCCCCCAGAACATGGCTGGCAGAGATGGGTAGCAGAGCCTATGCTTGTGTAATCAACTCCTCACAGCGATGACCAGCACCGTAACTTTCATGTGTGAAACGCAGACGTCAGGCAGGTTCCATGCGCTCAGTGTCAGCACATCGTCAAAACACCCAGGGCATGGGGTACGAGCTGTGCTCGCTAGGCTGGGCGGGCATCTGGTGAGCTGCGGCTGTGATGAATAGATCACTGGAATCCCACCCCCACCTGGAACATGGCTTCCGTCACCGCTCTGTTGGATTCCGTTGTTCCAGAGTTGCTATGGAAATCCATGCCTTGTGTTCCATTTCCAACCTGGGGCGAGTGAGACTCAGTCTGGTTTAGTTGGCGTGTGCCAGCCGACCCCAGGGTCACCCCCCTGGGGCCCTGGGCTCCAGCACCACCAACATCTGCTGCCTCCGTTGTGTTCCGTGTGGCCTCATTTCCATGCAGATCCAGGGGTGTCACATTGCTTGTGTAGGTGTTGGAATCAGAGCTGGTGGTGGCAGGATCTGGGGGGAAGCTAGTGGAGATGTCTGTCCAGGTGACGGTGAGGTCCTTCACAGGTGAGTCTGGGCTGAGATGAAGGTGTGTGGATGTTCCTGGAGGCTTGGCAGGCGCTGTTGTGTAGACACCAGGAGAAGAGGACAGGGCAGCCTCTAAAGGGTTTGGGATGACAATGGTGGTGAGGTCTGTAGGAGCTGTTGCAATTGGCCTGTCAGTCCCTGAACCTGTTATGTAGGCCGTGAAGGCCTCACGTGTTGAAGTACTGAAGGACAGGGTAGGCTTTTGAGTCCTTGTGATTTCATCACGGGTCACAGGAAGTCTTTGTTCATTGGTCACGGGAGCTGTGGTGTAGGCCTCAGGCATCGAGAGGGTGGGAGACAGGGTAGGCAGCGTTGTGGCACGAGTTGTTGTGATCTGGTCATCGTCCAGGGTCGTGAGGACGTCAGTGGGTGAGGTAGGGTAAGACACAGTAGGCTTTGAGGTTGGATCACCTGTTTCTGAACCTGTTGTGTAGGCCTCAGCAGGTGAAGTACTGGAGGATAGGGTAGGCCTCAGAGTCGGAATGGGAGCGTTGGTCCCTGAAACTGAAAAACCGTCAGAGGATTCAAACACGCTAAATCCAACTCGACATAAAAAGAGAAAACATTGAAAAAAGGAAAATGTAAAGATTTGATATTGCACAGGTGAGCGCAAACACTCACCTGTGCATGGAAAGCTGTTCTCCATAATCCAGTACATTTGGTGGTTGGTCTCTTTAAAGGTGAGTTGAACTTTGACCCTGTAGAAGGGCTGCAGCAGCTCCTGGTCTGTGGTGCAGGGCTGGGAGACCAGACACACTCAGACTCACACAACACCACACGAAGGCCTGTTTTTCACCAGCTTTACAGTAAATGTAAACGTTGAATAACAATTACTGGCAAGTAATGAGTCATAGTTATTTTAAGAAGTAATAATAATAATAATTGAAATTGGGTCACGTCATATCAAGCAGAAACATTTGTTTTTCTGAAAAAAACGTTTCATGATTTGAAATATGAATCCCAACCTTAGTTTGTAAGATGAGGGCAGTGGGGATGATCAGTTGAACGAAGTCTCTGTTTTCGTGTACCGTGAACACGTCTGTCTTGTCCACCGAGACGTTGCTCAGAGTAAAGGTCTCGCTCTCGAAGTTTCCTCTCTTCGTCAGGCCCATGCGACGCTTGTAAATGTGCAGCACTGTTTCCTCTGCTGAGATCTGGGATACTGGCAGCCATCATGATCGCAACACAGAACAGGGCGTGATCACTTCTGACACTTGTGTCTGGTGTCATTAAGAGGGATTTTTTCATTACGTTTCACAATAATATTTTTGGATAACTGTTCCCTACCGTCAGGACAAGTAGCTTCCATGCTGTAGGCATACTGCCCACTGACCAGCTTCAAGGCTAGGAACTCCCCAACCTTTTCCAACACCTAGAATTAAAAATAATCTTTTGTAAAAATGGTCCAAAAATGTATGAAGTCAGAATCTTTGACAAACCTCAGTAAAATCTATGCAGTGCCTGATGCAGCCTTTGTGGGAATGCATTGCAATAGTCCTTCTGGCCACAAGATGGCGGGGTGTTTCTTTAAACTTACTGTCACTGGACTCATGATCTCTCTCCTCCTGCCCTGCAGAGTAAGACTGGTTCCAGCCTTGTCGATGTTTAACTGGATCAGGCTTGCATCCTCAAGGGCCACAATCAGACTACCCCTCAAGGCAAGGGACCACTGAAGCTGTACACACACACAGTCACACACAGTGACACAGAGTCACACAGACACACACCCCCACACACACACACACACACACACACAGGTGCAGCCAGATACACATAAAGACATACACCCAGAAAGACACAAACAACCACAGAAAATGTACGTAACATAAGTTCACCGGTTTGTCAAATGCAGTCGTACAGAGTAATGTAACTAGTTATGTATGTCCCATACAGCATATTCTATAACTACCTCATTGTTCCAGCTGTCTTGTTGTGGAATTTGTCTTGTCACCTGTGGAATATAATTTTCGAATTACGATAGCAACAACAATCTTTAGGTTAGACAGCATAAACAGTCACACACCTACACAGCAAACGGTATGCTGTGTATGTTTTGCCATTAAGGCGCCGTTTTAAATGACCTGGATGTAGTCTGAGTCACACTGAATGTGTTCTGTGTTAGACGGTGCAGAAACCAGAGGACACTTCATGATAAAGTTCTGAGTTCGGCCTCCAAACCGTTGTATTCCCTTTGCCAAATTCAGCACAAGGACGTTGTTTCCATACTAGAATAGAAATACACAACAAAACATACAAAACATGATCAACTTGGACACAAATTAGCATAGACATAAGATAAATGGCTCTCATTCGGGTTGTATAGTACCTGTTGTTGTACTAAACAACCGCTGTACATGACCCTAAAGATATAGTTCTTGTCAGGGTCATTGTGCAGTGAGAATCCACAAGCAGAGAGCTGGCTATTCAGACGGTCCAAGGAACCAAGGTTGACAACTGAGGATTATGGAAAAACGATGAAAAATGCGGTAAATAAAAACAGAGAAAACACTACGACTCCCATCAGCCATTTCATAACACACCTGACCCCCCACACACACACACACCCCTAACCCTCCACACACACACACACACCTGACCCCCTCTCCCCCACACACACACTCATCCACCACACCAAGTCTTCCACCTGTATCACTCACTCATTCATTCATTCATTACTAATTCCTTCATCGACTATATTCCATCAGTTAAAACTACTAAACTTGTGCAGTCCTTGTTGTGGTGTCTGAGCTGGTGTAAATGGGAGCACTCACCTTGGATTCTCATGGGTCCTGAGAGCCAAAGCCTTAGGCCCTCAATCCTCATTCTGTGGATCCACACCTCCATGTAGTCTGAAAAGCACTCTAAATCACCTTCTAAACAGTTCAAAAGAGAGAGAAATTATATTTTTTATCAATGATATCAATAATATTGATACTGATATTCTGGTATCGTGATTTGCTTTCTGTCTAGCACAGCATCACACCACTTTTAACTGTACAGTACATTAAGTTCTGATTAAATATATCTTTTCACTCTCAATGGAGTGTGTATTTAAATGTAAATGCTTAGACAGATGGGAAATACCTCTGAATGTTGCAGGTGAGCTATCCATCCAGTCTCTTTTCTGACGTTTCAAGACCATGGCTTCAATGGGCAAGACCGAAATACTGTAGGAAAAAAACAAAAAATGAAGATTAATTCCATTCAAATCAGGCAATTTATCTTGCTAACCGGTAAAAAAAAAAAAAGTTGAATCCCCGATGCCATGCAGTCTACTCACAGAGTTACAACAAAGAAGCTTTGAAAGATCCCAAATCTTGCCTTGGCCATGTTTGTCGTGGTTGTGAGGAAGCTATTTAGTGAGCGGGTATTTATGTGTTGTCGGGTTTATTGGGCTGTGAAAGGAATCAGCTGTGTTTACCTGGAAATCTAACAAGCAGTAAGGAAAAAGTTGAAAAGAAAAGATCTGAGCTATTTCATCGTGCTGGTGTGATCTCACCTCTTTCAGTTGAAGGAGGGCATAGGCTATTGTGTACAAAGTGATAGTAATAATGACAATTAAATGGATAGGCTATATAAAATGCACCTGTGTTGATACCATTTGAATTGGCTATATGCACACAACAGTCACAGGTATTTCTGGAAAAAAATAGGCCAGGTCTAGAACTTTCAGTGAAGTTACAAACATGCTGTAAAGTGTAATTGAAAATGAGTTTGATGTTCATCACATCACAGAATAATGTATTGTTAACTACCCATCCAAATTCGAATGAAAAAAAACAGACATGTAGGCTATGTTAAATTTGGCTTTGAAATCATGAGAAAATTAGCAGTCTTCTCTGAGACTGGGGAGGCTGCCTGAAAGAGCTGAAGCTCCGCCCCCTCAACATTATTTAATTTAGCAACAACAGCAACACTAGCTAAATCAATTGCAGATATCAGACCTACCTGCAGTCTCTGAGTGTTTTATGTGCTAAATACTTTGTCTTTGCATGTACCAGCTGAGTAACAGAATGCAACCGTCTGTGATCTGACGTAGATAGGTCGCTGTGACATAGATCGGTCGGGGTTTGGCTCCACCTATCATGGAATTTGCTTTACAGGACCTTTAAGCCTAAACTGATTGTGCAGCTTCTCGCTTTTTTTCATCGATCGGTAACAGGTCCCCCGATGACCAGGTAAGTCCTACACCAGCCACCAACTCCCTCACCCTGTTTAGACCCCTAGTCCCCCCTCACTCAGCCCCTACCACCCCCACCTCATCCCTACTCCTCTACTTCCATCCCGTCCCTAGCCGCACTCTGTGACCCATTTTGACCCAGGAAAAACCCTGTGTGAGTCTAAACCTTCCTTTTGTGATCTACTATGTAGCTCGAGACATACAATTCTCGCTCTTGCATGAAGAAGGGCATCAACACAGAATCCATGTACATCCTTACTTGTTATTTTGGGAAGATCACCCAAACTTAAAAACGGCATTTTGTGTTAGAGAATTGCTGCTAGCTACCGGAAATTGTTACCCTGGCTTATGCAATATCCGGAAAATAATTAATGTGTAAATGTATTGTCGATGTGGTCAATGTCTGTAACAAGCGTCACTTTGAGAAACAAGATTATTTGAACTATTCAAATGATCATTTAAACGGTTTACTTGAGGCGACTCGGTTAAAACATACCTATCTTATAATATCTAGCCTATCATTATACAGAAAAACAACACAAACGAAAACAAAAAAACTGTCCCAAGTCAATACGCTAAAGCGGCAAAACAACAAAACGCCATCTAGTGGCCGTTGGACGTAGAGAAGGCACGAGCAGGCCTGGATTTCTCAGTGCGCACTTTCGTATGTACTGGCTCAGACTAAACTAAACGGGTATTTTTATACAATAAAGGTGTATTGTACGAAATATATAGAAACATATAGACATGTCAATTGTGAACTGATGTTTGATACAGGTATGTCTTGCGTGCTGTTTTGAAATATTTCGATGTTTGATACTATACCTTGGGTTGGCTCGTCCCAATAGAATGATCCCTTTATAAACACCCCTATATGGCACTAATGGAACTTTCCAAACTAATGATGTCATTCAGACCAGCTGCCATTTTGTTGGAAGACAAGTGATTTGCTAGCCTGCTACATAGGTCCTACTTTCTTGCGAATTTGCATTGTTTTTTCCGGTGATCTGAATACCAGGTATCTTTTGTTAAGTGCACTACTTGGACGATATTAACTGTAATAGTAGGGAACTTCATATACAAATCATTCCAAGGCGCGTAAACTCGTGCTAGCTTGTAAATGTTATAGCTAACAAGCTAGCATCTCATTCATTTTTTCTTGTGTCGTATATAGAAGACGACAGTGTTCTGTTCTCATGGCCGCCAGCTATCGAATTTTGTAGCAACCGTACCAAACTGTAGTTATTTGCATCTTCGTATTGTCGTTGTCTCTTCATCAATTTTCTCGACCATATAGACGAGTGTGTTTCCTTTTTATTTATTTTTAACTGAAGCAGAAGTGATTTCAGCGCGTACTTATTTAGCCTGTGTATCTTAGAGCTTCCAATCCCCGCGTGCAGCCACTAGCTTTGTGTTCGTGCAGTAGCAAGCTAACTAGTGAGTGAAGTTAGCTAACCCCCTGCCAATCTAGTCAGAATGGCAGAGTTATACATTCGCGTGGCCGAAGATGAAAACGAAGAACCCATGGAGATCCCATCTGAAGATGACGGGACAGTTTTGCTATCGACAGTAGCGGCGCAGTTCCCCGGTGCCTGCGGCCTACGTTACAGGAGCCCCGCGTCCCAGTGCATGCGAGGCGTTCGCCTTGTGGAGGGTGTTTTGCATGCTCCAGAGAGCGACTGGGGTAACATGGTTTATGTCGTCAATTATCCCAAAGGTATGTTGGTTTTAATAGTTAAAATATTGCATTTCCGTTGATTTCGAGTACTGCAACGTTATCCAACTTGTCTGCCAGTTATAAAATTGTAAGTATCTTCTGTTTAGTTGGTGTGATCCTGCCAGATAACAAAAGAAAGATGGATGAAATGGACGCAGCCTCTGCCGTTAAGATCAAGAGGGGTATCCAGAAAACATCAGACTTGATTGTCCTTGGGTTACCGTGGAAGACGTCAGAGCAGGACCTGAAAGACTACTTCAGCACTTTCGGCGAGGTCATCATGGTGCAGGTAGCTTATGCTGCTGTTTAACTTTTCAGTATATACGTATTATATCATGCAGTTCAGTCTACGGTGCAGTTCTATGGGCACCTGTGAAGCTCTTTGTGACAACGCTTGTTAAGAGTTATACAAATACAATTGTACTTGAGTATTTTTGGTGTAAACGCCGTTTTTCTGCAGATCAAGAGGGATGTCAAAACTGGGAACTCGAAGGGCTTTGGATTCGTTCGTTTCACGGAGTATGAGACGCAGTCCAAAGTGATATCTCAGAGACACATGATTGATGGGCGATGGTGTGACTGCAAACTACCCAACTCTAAGGTATTCTAGAATTCCCTTTTTACTATACCAGCTAAAATGTTGAAGCCTTTTTAACATTCATATCTGACGACTGCAGATAGGTTGATCAGGTTTTATTGATGATGATGATGATGATGATGATGATGATGATGATTTAACTTATCTGAAGTCGGCAGACTTGAAAGAAAGAAAAGAAACGCATACCACAATTATTGAGCTTTTTCAGCTCTATAATTGTTAGTCAATGAAGTGGAAACATTATTCAAATAAGACTAGTTTCTTAGTGGTCATTCTTGAGTCACTGACCATCACATATTTTTGGAATGTTAGTGAAGTTTATGGCTACTTACCAAAAGTGGCTAATTGAATGGATCCACACCAGCCAACGCCAACTTCTAACTTATTTCCCGGTGTGATCGATCAACCAACCTTTTCTGATCTGATTACTACTTTTTAAATTTATTTTATCCATAGATTTTATTTCTGTCATACTTTTTTTTACTCATTCTCGCCTTTTCAGTTTTCTAACTCGTGGGTGTGTTTGTTTTGGTCCACAGGTGGGTCCTGACGAGCCCCAGCGATGCCGCAAAATCTTTGTGGGCCGCTGCACTGAGGACATGACCACTGACGAGCTGAGGCAGTTCTTCATGCAGTACGGCGAGGTCACCGACGTGTTCATTCCCAAACCCTTCCGGGCGTTCGCCTTCGTCACCTTCGCCGATGACCAGGTAAGTCCTACACTAGCCACCAACTCCCTCACCCTGTATAGACCCCCAGCTTCGCCTCGCCCGGGCCCTACCATCCCTACTCCTCTACTTCCATCCCTTCCCTAGCCCTTTTTTCCAAACCATGTCCCGTCCCTTCCACTTTCCCTACCCTGTCCCTACAACCCCGCACATACCTCCCTCACTCCCCCCTCCCTTTCTCTACCTCCCTCACTCCCCCCCTCCCTTTCTCTACCTCCCTCACTCCCCCCCTCCCTTTCTCTACCTCCCTCACTCCCCCCTCCCTTTCTCTACCTCCCTCACTCCCCCCCTCCCTTTCTCTACCTCCCTCACTCCCCCCTCCCTCACTCCCCCCTCCCTTTCTCTACCTCCCTCACTCCCCCCTCCCTTTCTCTACCTCCCTCACTCCCCCCCCTCCCTTTCTCTACCTCCCTCACTCCCCCCTCCCTTTCTCTACCTCCCTCACTCCCCCCCTCCCTTTCTCTACCTCCCTCACTCCCCCCTCCCTTTCTCTACCTCCCTCACTCCCCCCTCCCTTTCTCTACCTCCCTCACTCCCCCCTCCCTTTCTCTACCTCCCTCACTCCCCCCCTCCCTTTCTCTACCTCCCTCACTCCCCCCTCCCTTTCTCTACCTCCCTCACTCCCCCCCTCCCTTTCTCTACCTCCCTCACTCCCCCCCTCCCTTTCTCTACCTCCCTCACTCCCCCCCTCCCTTTCTCTACCTCCCTCACTCCCCCCCTCCCTTTCTCTACCTCCCTCACTCCCCCCTCCCTTTCTCTACCTCCCTCACTCCCCCCCTCCCTTTCTCTACCTCCCTCACTCCCCCCCTCCCTTTCTCTACCTCCCTCACTCCCCCCCTCACCCCTGCCCCCATACGCTCAAGTCTGAGTGTGCAAACAACTGCCCGCTTGCTTGGTGTGTGTGTGTGTGTGTGTGTGTGTGTTGCGTCACCTCCTCCCCCCTCTCCTGTCTCCAGGTGGCCCAGGCCCTGTGCGGAGAGGACCTGATCATCAAGGGAGTCAGCGTCCACATCTCCAACGCCGAGCCTAAGCACAACAACAGTAGGCAAATGATGGAGCGTGGGCGGTTTGGGACAGGAGGGTTCGGGGCTCAGGGCTACGGCAGCAACCGGGGGGGGTTAGGCAGCAGTAGCAGTGGGGTGAACTTCGGGACACTCAGCCTCAACCCGGCCATGATGGCTGCTGCTCAGGCAGCGCTGCAGAGCAGCTGGGGCATGATGGGAATGCTGGCTAACCAGCAGGGGCAGACCACCACAGCAGGCACCACCACTGCCACCACCAGAGACCAGACCTATAGCTCCAATAGCACCAGTTATAGTAGCCCCAATTCAGCTAGTCTTGGGTGGGCTGCAGGCACCAACTCTGCCTCTAGCAGTGGGGGCTTCAGTTCTGGCTTTGGCACCTCTATGGAGTCCAAGACATCTGGGTGGGGAATGTAGGAAGTTGTGGCGATGGGGTTGATACTATTATTTTTTTTGGGGGGGGGGGGTGTTCTTGGAAGTTTACCTAGACATTTTACTAGACTAGTTCTGGTAAGTATTGTTAAAAAAAAATATATAAATAAAATAAGGGATTGGGAGGAAGATCCATATTTAGTCATCTTTTTATATATATATATCTGTCTCCCAGCTATTTAAAAGCTTAAATTGCCTTTTGTTTTGTTAGACATTTAAACATGCATTTGTATGTGTGACTAATGCTATAGCGAATCAGTGCACAGTGGTTGAGGTGTTTAGTTTGTCAGTGAACTTCACTACACATGTAGTACTTTTTCTGTTTGTTTCGTTTCTTTCTTGATGTTATTTTGAATGCGTCGTGACTCGGCATGCGACGTACGTATATCCGAACCATGCTAGAGTACGACAAGCACCGCCCCTCTGCAACCATGTGCAAATGCTGTAGAATTGGAAGTGATGTTTAATCTGTGTGCAGTTGATTTTGTAAATCTTTCTCTGCTGTTTTATGAACACGCCTTCATGAAAATCTCTTCTACAGTTCAACAACTCTTTTCCAATTTCCCGGGAAGAAGCCCATCGTTGGCAGCAATGTTCGACCGATCTCAATATCAGTACCCCTCTTCTCATGTCTAAATGCTTTGCCATCAAAGAACACAGCTTCACTCTGCATATACTGTGTTAGACGGTGGGTGTTGCCTTTTTCTCTCTCTCTCTCTTTCATGGATAAAAAAAGAAAAAAAGAAATAACTACAAAACAAAAATATTATCGTACCGCTTTTGAAATCAGTGAGTGGGGTTGTTGGTGGTGGTCGAAGAGTGAGAGACTGAAAGTGAGCGAGCGGAAGAGGGCAAAAGTGAAAGAAAGCAGGTGTGAAAAAGGACTGTTTGTGCTGAAGGGGGCCGGATGCCTGCGCGAGTGAAGACCACCTGTGGCTTTTGTGCGAGTGTGAGAGAGAGGAAGAAGCCGGTACGATTGTGTCCCTTTTCACCATCACAAGGACGTTTTTTGCTGCATCTCGAGATCTTTAAGGTCTCCCTCTCTCTCTCCTTCCTCCCTGTTTGTCTATCAAGCTATAGTCTTTGCAACACAGTGAAATGTTAAGTGTTAAAAACAAAAAACAAAGTTTTTTCCTTGTATCCCTTTATCTTGCTGTCTGATTTGATGTGAATGCTGTGTGCTTTATTTACTCTTGGTTATGATAAACCCCTTTTTCGTGTGAATATGTGACTGTGCTGTCTGTATGGAGAGCAGGGGGGGGACGTGTGTGATGATGCAAGTGTAATCTTGTTGTTTAGAGGGTGAAGTGGCGGGTGTTTGAAGAGTCCCTATTGGAAAGTTTGTTTGAAGTGTTTCTGAATGCATTTTATGTGTTTTTGTGACTCAAGGGAATTCTCAAATAAAACTAAATTTGACTAGGTATGATGCCTACTTGACATATTTTTGCTTGTTAACATTAATTGAACTGCCAACGCTTTAATTCGCATGTGTAGGGACCTTGGACATGGCTGGCCCAGGTTTTCACCAGATCCCAGAGAGAAGTCAATTTTGAAGACGCTGAAGACTGGAGTTTGGTGTACTGTTGGGTGGGCCAAGAAAAGACCTCAGTGGAGAAGGATGGAGAATGCCTTACACCTGACAAGGGACCCCTTCACCTCACTCAGAACAACCCTACGGACCACCATGTTGAAATTTAGCACGGATCATCTCCAACTGGGCCAAGGCATCCGTTGCAGTCCCACGCGTTCAAAACAGGGCCAACATCCCCTTCCATCTGTGTCGTTATTGGTGATCTATTTTCATTTTTTTCCCATATCACTTTTGTTATTCCAACCTGATTTTTTGATGTCACAAACTGGCTTTATAAATGTTTTTTTCCACTGTTATGTCCTAATAACCATTGATAACTGTAATTATTACTGGAAAGTTAATGAGTAAGTATTACATAGATGACATTCTTTTCTTGTGGTTCAGATGTACAATTTCAGACAGACCAGACATGTGATTTCTTTAAAGACTGTACAGGGAAACATTTGATTGAAGTATATTTTTCAGGGTTTTGGAAAATTGCTGATTGAATATGACAGCAGAATTCTCACTTGTACACTGAAATTGATCTCTTATTTTTAGTCCTATGGAGTGTAAAATAAAGTTTTAAATTTTTCATCATTTGTTGTTTTCTCTATTCTGAAAAGGTTTTTGTTGCCGATATCTTATTTTTTTATGAAGTTCAAACAATTTCACATCTGCTTTTGTCAATGTTAATATCAGCCTGATTTGTGAGAAGTGGTAAAAAATGTTAACCTCATTTCTGTAGCGAGTGGAAGAAGGGTGTTGTTAAAGATGTAGTCTTCTGTTAGCCTCCAGGTGGCGCCACATTAACACATGAAATGAATCCTTTTGTTGTCCACAGTATCTTCATTCAGTATGTGAAAATGCATGATTTGTTTAACAAGCAGGCTATGACTATTTCAGTTGTATATCAAGATGACAAATTGAGCTTTTTCTATTAATTTCTTCAATTATTTTTCCTGGTCTGGGACCTGACACTTTGAGATCACCCACTCATTACACAAATATGCTATGTCACTCCAGTCAGAAATCAAGGATAAAACTGGTTTAACTTTATCTGGTTGCTGTTTATTCATGGATTCACTTGTTGCTAAGTATGAACATTGATAGTGGTGGATGGGCAGGTCGATGTCACCGTAGCAATTGTCAGCAGATGGAGTAGGTCTTCCAAAAGAAGTTTTTACAGCGAAAACTGTGTCGGGGAGGTGCTCTGAGTGATCTCTCCTCCTGGTCCCTCTCCTGGTTTCTCTCCTCCTGGTCTCTCTGCAGATGCAGCTGGTTGGAGTCTGGGTAGTGTGAGGACAGCTGTGCTAACATCTGCAGCAGCAAGCCTCTCCGCTCTGGAGCCCAGTCCTAAGCACAGAGTTCAACCCTCTTCATCACTCACAACAACTGTCTTATCTCTCACGCTGCACTTTTTACATGGTTTAGATTTACATTTATGCATTTAGCAGACGCTTTTATCCAAAGCGACTTCCAAGAAAGAGCTTTACAAAAGTTTTTAACATAACGGGAATTACGTTAGGTATAAAATGTCAAAATACCCATCATGAACAGTTCAGCCCAGGGAAGAGGGGGACCACAGCGACTCACATTTGCACGTCAGACACACCACTATGCCACTGCTACAATATCAGTCTAACAACTTAAGTTCTGTTTCAGGTTTCTATCACTTACCTGATGTCTCCGTGGTCCCAGTCCTCCATCTAGAGGGTGCGCTGAGGTCTCCAGGTCCTTCCACACCAGCAGGAGAAGAAGAACCAAACTCAAATGGACCCTCATGATGAGCAGTTTAGTCCTGCAACCTCTCCAAGTATCCCACAGCCTCCAGCTTTATAGACCCTCTCAAGGGGCTGTCTGACGCAGTATAGAAGAGGCAATTAGTGAAATTAAGACATTTCCACATCCTCAAACCACTCTGACCAATTTTCATAGTACCAATTCTGCTAATTAGACACTGCAAGTAAGTGGAAGCTGTTTCCACTCCAAACTTCCCCATTAATAGTTTTACATAAAAGAGCAGGCCATATTGAATCCTAATTTGAAAGGATAAAGTGCTTGGTATTGTTAAACATTAAGTTCCCTGTAATTGACTTCCATAGACAAGTGTGCATGGCTTTAAAATACATTGATTGGTCACATATTTTGTCGAGAGAATATGTGACCTCACTACATGGCTGAAAACATGGACACTCCAATCCATCTCAGGGCAAATCTTTTATCTTTCAATTTTTTTTAACCAAAATACCGACACCGTCAACAGCTGGACCTACGTCTTTGCATTCTCGATTTTTTGAATGAATGCAATGATGCCAATAAGTTCAGGGGTGCGCTAGAGCCCAAGGTTTTTTTCAACGCTCCCACGCTTTCTTTGCAGAGCATCGTTCATTATTGAGAGATGCTCAAATGAGCATTGTTCCCTTTCGAACTGCTGTTCTTTACTGATAGCCTGTCGCTAGCTAGCAAGAGCTACTGTAAAGGATTGTGTCGCTGGGTAGTGGAGAATAATACAAGGTTAAATATCGGACCAGGTTACTTGTAGTTTAATGTAATGTAAGTAATGATGCAATCACAAGATACACAATGAAAACAACACACCAGGATGTTCGTAGTCTAATACAATGAATCAGATGATACAACAGCAGTCTCACAGAAACAGAGTCTCAGAATAGTACAAACGAAGGCCTTCCTTGAGAAAGTGGTTGTGACAGAGATCAGAGAGAGTTCTGCCCAGTCCAAGTTCTTGTACCCCCCAGAGAGGGAGTGCCTTTGATGGGTGACTGGTCAGAAGACCATAGTGTGGGGATGTGATAGTTCAATTAAATGTCCAGGGCGTTCACGGTGGCACAAGGTGGGCAGTCCAAGGATCTGGTGAGGTTGGAGAGGGAGGGGGGCTAAGAAGACCCACAGGTCTACTAAGGGAGAGGGGCAGACAAGACCCCCAGGTCTGAGGTAATCCAAGGGAGGGGGGGGGCTCCAGGGAAGGGAGTAGATCGCCCCAAGGTCCTGATGGCGTACAGGGAGATGGGAGCTGCGCCTCCAGGGAAGAGGGGGGGTCGTGTCTCCAGGAGAAGGGGGTGAGGCAGACCAGGCCAGGGTCGATGATGTATGGGGAAAGGTGGGGCAGGGTCTCCAAGGGAACGCAGGAGGGGCAGGGTCGATGATGTATGGGGGAAGGTGGGGCAGGGTTTCCAAGGGAAAGGGGGCCTCATTACAAAATATATCCAAAGGTGCTCAGACCAGCTGGTCTAAGCCGTCCTTAAACGGAGAAGAGTTACAGTCCCAACATCACCTTATCTCCCAAGTTGACACTCTTACTCCCAATAGCTGAGAGGCCCTATCTCTGAGTGTCTCAAGCTCTCCTCCTGTCTGACCTTGGCATTTTTGCACACACCAGAGTTAAATTGACGCACACACCTTGCTGCACACATTCGTCTCAACCTGGCCTCACTTGCACAGAAGGCATCCTGTTGCATGATCTCATTAGTTCTTTGTTAATTCAATTGATTATAATTGGATACATGTTTTAGTAGTAAGCATTACGTGACAAATGGGTATACATACATATACGAGGTAGTGATTGGTATAGCAGCATCGATTAGCAGTATGTTATCATTCCTTCACACTACCTGTGTTTGTCTACCTGTCCCTAGCAACCTGTCCCAAGCAACCTGTTCCTAGCTAGCTGTCTTGCTACCTAGATACCTGTCCCTAGCAACCTGTCCCTAGCTAGCTGTTCCTAGCTAGCTGTCTAGCTACCTAGATAGCTGTCCCTAGCAACCTGTCTCTAGCTAGCTGTTCCTAGCTAGCTGTCTAGCTACCTAGATAGCTGTCCCTCGCAACCTGTCCCTCGCAACCTGTTCCTAGCTAGCTGTCTAGCTACCTAGATACCTGTCCCTAGCAACCTGTCCCTAGCTAGCTGTTCCTAGCTAGCTGTCTCTAGTAAAGAATATATTGTGCTTATTAAAGTTATGCATTGTGCTTATTAAAGTTATGTCTTATGAATTTAGAAGTTTGCTTAGGCTTAAACATTGTGTCTCACACAGGGTGTCCCTAACAAGTAGTCTGTAGTCTAACAGCCTGTCTCTAGCTAGCTGTCTTGCGCCATACCGTGAGTCTACAGTAGTCCATGTAACAAGTAGCGTAGGCGGCCTAGCAGATAATCAAGGATTTGAAGTGCATAATTCTAACAATATTTCACCGTGGGTTTGCACCAAGGGTAGTGCAATAGTAAAACATCACTGTGTTCCATGCTCTTACTGCTAATTGCTTGTCGTTGTTGCCTGTTCCTTGTTTGAACCTCTGAACCTTATTTGAGTGGGTGATTCATCCCCTTGTACTGTCATTTAGAGTCATCCTAGCTTCTCCAGGTTTTTAGCACAACCTCCAGAAGACATTAACAGGCATAAAAGACCAAATCTCAAACAGCCGTTTATTGTAGAGATGTTCTATTAATTAGGCAAAGCACCAGTACAGAAATAACATCTATTTTTTCCAAATGAAGAGGTGTGTTAGCTGAAGTGTTGTTGTTGTAGAATAAGGATTTTGAGGTCTGGGAACATGAAGGTCTGCCTTCTATGCGACTGGCTCGAATAAATTAATTAAAGTTTTAAAACAATTATATAAATGTTCTAATTTTGGTGGAGAAGAATGCAAGATTAAATGCCAGAACAAGTTATTTGTAGTTTAATAAGAAATGATGCAAATAAAACAATCAATACACCACATCATAGTGTCTCAATCTAGATCGGTGATACCAGTCAATGTTACCAGTCTCACTTCATAGAGTTAAGTAGACAAAGGCCTTTGTGAGAACAGTCTTGTCAGGTGTCTCAGAGAGAGTTCTGCCTTAGCCCAGCAGGGCACACAGGTCTTGTTCTCCCGCTCAGAGGGAGGTGTTCGAAAGACGATTGGTACACATGTAATAAAGTCCAAATACAATCGATAAAATCAAAGTACAGGTTATAAAATCGAAGGACAGTTAATAGAATCAAAGTTAAAATCAAAGTGCAGGTTATAAAATCGAAGTACAGTTAATAGAATCAAAGTACAGGTAATGAGATCAAAGAACAGGTAATAAAATCAAAGAACAGGTAAAGCACTCAAAGTACAGGTAATGAGTTCAAAAGTACAGGTAATGAGATTATGCACCGTTATAGCCATGCTGTGGCTACCCCAAGGAAAACCCCAATGATGTTATAGGGAAAACCCGCCATCACTTCCACAGATGTCATTTGATGCCCGTGCACCCACAGCGGACCTCGGCTGCTTCTTTCTTAACTCTTGGGGTGTGATACTGGAACAGCCCCAGCATGAGACCGATCTTTCTCTCTTAAACCCTTCGAGTGTGATACTGCAGAGCCCCTGGTTCCCTTCACCACACACATACAATTGTAGCCAAGCGTTTTAACAAAGAAAAATCATATAGAAAAATATCCCAACACTTCCTCACGATTATCCCAGTCCCAAGCCTTCTTTGCTAGGTCTCCCCAATCTGGCTGACCCTCATACCTCCCTCTCTTCAGCCTGTGGAAATACTTGTTGTTGTGCTGGTGGTGGCAGGGCCACTTGTGCACCATTGTTGACTGGTCCTGCCACTTCCATCACCCTTTGCGCTTGCTTCGCTAATATCTCGGAGATCTGGAGTTCCAGTAGCTGTTTTTTCAATGTCTTCAGTGTCTCATTTTCTTCATCTTTTTTTTCTTTGTATTTCTTGTGGTGATGAATGAGGTTTGCCCTCCACTCTTCCGTGGATTTCCAACCCAGACCCACCACGTCTTCTAGTTTCTCCTGAACTGGCTTGGGGAGTGCTTTTACCACGGCTGCCCTCCACAGCATGAGATGCACCCCTTTGGCGTCACGGCGTTCTCCAGTCCCTTCGAACCACACATCCTCACATCTTTTCAGGAAAGCATGCATGTTTTCTCCTGACTCCATCTCGAGGCCATCTAATGCCGCTAGGTTTTGTGGCTGTGGGTAGACTGCTCTTAGTGCATCCCAGTATCTTCCCCTGACGTTGTTGAATGGTTTGTTCTCGCTGTCTCCACTGCATCCTGCCAGGTTCTCTATCTGTCGAACTCTTACCGGCCCATCTGGCCCATCCATCCTTGTGATGACGGCTCGGGATATCTCCCAGGGTCAGCCGGTCTTGTGCCGTTAGTTTCTCCAGCGTTCTTATCCAGGCCTGTCCTCCCACCGACAGTGGGGGGAGCTGTTTGACCAATCATGTCCCAATGACACTATGGCTCCTACCAGACTGTTCCACCTCCATCTTGTGATCCGGTGCGGGAGGAGACCCCTCCGATTCCCACCTCCATTCTCGTGGTGGCTGGTTTGTTTGTCATGATTATCCCTTGAATGTGGCTTTTCTGTCTCTAATTACTCTGTGTGCGTCTAAGTCAATGACGTCGTCAGTTATTATAACCAACTCTGCTCTTAGCCACTTGATTGTCTTTTGTGAGTCTGCCGGTGGCAGGTGAAGACGTATTATCAGTAGTGCTCAATTGCTGTGAAAGTACCAAGTCAATGAAGTGAATAGATAACTAAGTACAAGTTCAAGACAAAATCAACGTATTTATTAGAGGGAACATTGGTCCGAGGGTATGCAGATTTAGTTTAAACAGGCTATGCTCACCTTGTTATGATGAGATCTCCAGTCAGTATCAGTCAAACCGTCGCCGCGCTGCTCCCTTGCTGGTCTGCTGGGCCCTACACGTCTAGATCAGTCTCCCCTAATCACGTCGGAAGTCACAAGTTTTGACGCGTTCTAATTGGGTGGAGAAGAATACAACAAGGTTAAATGCCAGTAGAACTTCTTAGTAGTTAAATGATTATTAATACAAATCAGACAATTAATACACCGTGGTGTCTCAATCTCGGCGATACCAGTCAATGTTACCTGTTACTCCTTCATGACAATGAACACAGGCGGTTCTTAGAAACGGGCGTTTATTACAAGTTGCTTTCTTGACATTAAGTTCTTCGTTACGCCGTGGGAACTATAGAAATACAATACAAGATACCGTATTTCTTTGATTAAACGCCGCCCTCAAATAAACGCCGCCCTCAATTAAACGCTGCACCCAAAAAAATCAGAAAACGGTTAGTTAATTGGCTAAATTAAAACACAGTATTTATTACACACGTATCACAAGTGTACAATAAGAAATGTAATTCGCCACTTGCGAATTCGCCTTTCATCAACCCCAAGTTTAATCGAAGAAATACGGTACATAAAAACCTATAGAACGTATGGCCAGTAGCGGAGCCAGAGGGGTGTCCAGGGGGGCACTGGACACCCCTGACATCTGATTGGCCACCCCGGCTGCCACCTCAAAATTTCATTCGCTACTTATAGTTTGATGCTGATCTAATTTGACCTCTTGTTGAAAGGAGCATTTATTTTGCTGTGTTGCGGCGCGTTATTCAAATCGAGGACGAGGAAGAGAAAATATTAACAGTTGTTGCGAGATACAGAAGAATAAGAAGAACATATTTCTCCACAAGCTCCACAAGCTCTTTTCGCAATTGTAAAAAGCATCGTATTTGAAGTAAGTATTACGTTTTTCATCGGGTTTAGGTTTGCAGAATTTTTTTTTTACCAACGTTTTTTAGCTGTGTAAGTTAACATCAGAAGTTTACAAAGTACAAAAGTTACAGAGGGGGTACACATTATATCAGGTGAAAAAACGGCCCAATATAATTTGTATCCCCTCTGTAACTTTTGCTAGAAAAAAGCAGGCATCTCCATATTATCTCAGATTGTTCATTGTGACCAAAAGAACACAGAAAATAACACACATGATGGCAGGACAGACCCATTGCATGTTAGGGGAAGGGGTACACATTATATCAGGTGAAAAAATAGCCTGATATAATGTGTATCCCCTCTGTAACTCATATGGTAGACAGGTGAACAAAGCGGTTCATTGAAAAGCCATATTGAACTCAATTAACCAGATAGCAGATTATCATTAAATCCCGTTAGAGGGCAGGGGGGGGGGGCGGTTTAGCAAAGACGGGGCGTCCTTGTCAGACCATGCCCGCAGAGAATGGACAGGTTTGTTTTTGGAGGCATGTTTTTAGTTTGCAGATGGTAATGTTGGAATAGGCATTCCAGCTGAGATACTGCTAGTGAAAACGTTGTTAGAATCAACTTGTTTCAAAGTGGTTCTTAATGAATGAATGCAATGCCAGTTCATGCTTAAAAATATCACTAGAAGGGAAAAACTTCAGGGGTAGTTTAAGTCGCATAGGTTAGGCCAATTTTTACCCAGGGTTGCCCAATTTCTTCCTTTTCATGCAACTGTTTCAAATATGTGGGGCTGCCATAGACAAACTATCACCATGACCTCTTGCAGGGTATGAGAAGAATCTCAGGGAAGTAAGAAGAGAACACTGTTTCATTATAAACTCTTATTATTTGGTGTAAATGAGTAGCAACAAATGTAAACTTTTTAATCTATGTCATCTTCATAAATAATAAGTAGGCTAATACATACTTTTTAAATTACACAAATAAGCCATTCCTTGTACAATTTAAGTATAAAAAAATGCACCCATCTGCAACCGATGCAAGCACACCCCACAATTTCCGTAGAAATTGTAACCTCTCTTGTTACATTGGTTGCGAAACCAATGGTTCCGACCTGACCCCTTTTGTCGGAACCACCTCAAATCAAAATATATTAATTAATAATTTTCAACAATGATATCAAACAATCAACTTAGAGGATTTGTATAACAGTGTTCACAACATGTAACGGCACTTACATTACCAGTCTCGCTTCGTAGGGTAGAGAAGACGAAGGCCCTTGTGAGAACAGTCTTCAGACTTCCACACTCTCTGCAGCAAATCGTATCACCCCGTGCACTGCTCCCTGTCAAGTCACTGACTTATGGCATTCCTCTTCTCACGAAAGGAAACATTTATGACCCTCTTCTCTCTCAGCCACAGTGACGTCCTGGTGCATAATCATATGTTTGGAATATATGTTCATCATTAATAATGACTTATTTTATCTGAAGCATTGATTGTATTTTTTATTAAACATAAGCATTGATTATATTCATCATTCAACAGAAGCATAGATTATATTAATCATTCAACAGAAAAATAGAACATTAGGAAATAGCAGCATAGGTTTTATTAATCCACACTGCTCACCAACAAAAACGAGTGCCAAGCAGCAGTAGCATAAAGGCAAATACATTTTGACAGTCGCTATATGAGATTTTTTGCTGCTAGGGAAGGTAACTTTAAACGTCTAAAATCCATTGATTGATCGCATCACTGATAGACTAGCGATGTAGTGCATCTGCGAATCAATCCATACTGTAGTTTAAGGCCATCTAGTGGACATGGGCAGTAACTAATGCTCAATTATTGAGCTAAGATCACGTTCAGGTCCAGTTACCAGCGTAACACTAAAACAAGTAGTAGTAATGGTTACTTTTTACTTTAGTATATGTCATAGCCCATACTTCTTTAACGTCGGTGAGTCTAGTGAGCACTTCAACTGTTACTACACCGTTTGTCCAGGGGCGGATCTAGAAAAATATTAATGGGGTGGCAAGAGGGTGGCAGGAGATTTTGAGGGGTGGCACCCCCGTGGCAGAAGTATATATGCTGATTTAAACTCAGTCATATTAATCAATGTTTATTTGGAATCAATGTTTATTTGGAATGATATTAGCAGGCAAAAATTGCGAGCGAATTACGTTTTACGAAAACCCGCGGAATTTCAAATAGAATGCATTGGTCTGAGGCAAAATTTAAATAAGCTTGTCAACTCATATTATGTCTGTATTCTTTTCAAAATGTTTAACCTGTAAACAGAGACCATTTCCACCAGTGTAGGTAGTAGCCTAGGTCTGTGATAGCAATCAAAGGAAGTCTGTCAACCCTGAAACTGATACAGTAACGTTTACGATAGCCTATTGCCGATATAAAAATTTTAGTAAAAAATGCTCAGATTCAGCCCTGAAAAATTGACACGGAACACTTATCAACCAAAATTACAGGAATAGACAGGGCAGTGAGTGTTCAGGTGATCTTTATGAGGATGGATCAATACTTTTCTGCAAAGTCTGTCAACATTCAATCGACAGAAGACTATTCCCCGTCAAACTGTTGTGGAACATCTTCGGTCACTCCGACAAAAGAACAGGAAGGCTTTTGTAATTCAGCAGTTTTTTTGTCTGAATAACCGCAGAAAAAGATTTTATAGGGCTTGTATATAAATTCGCTTTCGCAAATGTACAGTGGGTAGGGGGGTTTGAGTCGTGTAGTGCTACATTCACTTGCAGTGGGATATTAGAAATTCGCTGTGGCAAATGTCCAACTCGGCAAAGTACGTGCCCCGTGCCTCGGCGGAGTACGGGGCACGTGCCCCAGTATAAATCTACTCTACCCCGTTATAAAGTATAACGTTAGAGTTTTAACAATTTACTTAAGTCAGTGCATTCATTTAGATTGATAATCCCAGACAATTAACGCAGTATCCTAATCAACGCTAGTAAAGGTGTTTACCCAAAAACCCAAGGGGGGAGGGGGGAGGGGTGAGGCTAGGAGTGAGTGGTGGTGGGGGGGGTGAGGCTAGGAGTGAGTGGTGGTGGGGGGGAGGGGTGAGGCTAGGAGTGAGTGGTGGTGGGGGGGAGGGGTGAGGCTAGGAGTGAGTGGTGGTGGGGGGAGGGGTGAGGCTAGGAGTGAGTGGTGGTGGGGGGGAGGGGTGAGGCTAGGAGTGAGTGGTGGGGGGAGGGGTGAGGCTAGGAGTGAGTGGTGGTAGGGGGGAGGGGTGAGGCTAGGAGTGAGAGCAGTGGGACATTGCAAGGTGCATCTCTGGAAGCACACCAGACAGGTTATCTTATCTGGAAGCGCGCTCAAGAACAAGAAAAGGAATGAAAGTTTTACGTTGAAAGTTTTATTTCGGTTAGAACAGTACAAAGGTAGTAAAACATCAGGCACTCCTTTGCCTTCAGATGAACCAACAACATACATTACTTTAAAAACCTCAACCTCAGAATGTTTGACCTCCTAACCAATCAGGACAGGTCGCTGCAAGAGTGGCCACAGGTTGTCCGGCAGAACTTCTGCTCTCCTGGACACTGGCCGTCCTGGACAAAACCCCTCAGTCCAAGATAGGGAAGGTGCATTGGTGCCCACAGCCGTTAGAACAGCATTTCTCGTTGTTGGGACAGTCGCAGTCAATGGAGCACAACTCCGCGCAGATCGCTTTCCCGAATGTCGTGCGAGGACAAAATCCTGGCTTCCCTTTGGAAACACAACGTGTCAGGTTCATCATACTGTGAGCTCAGTGGGGTTTTCCAGAAAGCAGGTTATGCAACATAGGCAGGTAAGTTAACCCACCAGCTGGTTCACAATGTTGCAGCACCTACTGGAAATGTTGCTACAACGCTGGGTGTCAGCTGGGGAGTTAACGTAGCCAGATATGTCACATAACCTGCTTTCTGGAATACCCCCCAGGTCATGAACGCTTCATCTAAACTTTCAGAAAACGTAAAATTACACTACAATTTTGAGAGCAATAATTGTTTAGTTTTTTTTAATTCAATGGCAATTTTTTCATGGTCAATTATCTTAAGGATTCTTTGGGGACCTTTTCTGAACAGTTGAGATTGACAGGAGATTCAGGGGATAATCAAAGGGGGAAAGACATGTAGAAATGTTGCAAGCCGGATTCAAACCTGGGGAGCTGCTGTAAGGCCTCACCCTACATGGTAAGCACAATTACCCAGTGTCATTTTACATCAAACCCCTCAGCCCCTGATGTTTACCTTTGTAGGGGGCGATGCATTGATGCCCACAGCTGGTAGGACAGCATTTGTGTTTTTTGGGACAGTCGCAGTCACGGGAGCATAACTCCCCACATGGCCGTGGTCCCCATCCAATGCAAGGACACACGCCTGGCTTCCCTTTGGAAACACACGTGTCAGGTACATCATACTGTGAGCTAAGGGGGATATTCCAGAAAGCAGGTTATGCAACATAAACGGGTAAGTTAACCCACCAGCTGATTTACAATGTTGCAGCAACCTACTGGAAATGTTGCTACAACGATGGGTGTCAGCTAGGAAGTTAACGTAGCCAGGTATGTCACATAACCTGCTTTCTGGAATACCTCCTGCTTTCTGGAATAGTTTTTTAATGGTCAATTATCTTAGGCATGTGTCCTCTGCACAAAATCCACAGATAACTTCATGCACCAATTAACTTCATGCGTATAGTTTTTTTCTTAGAGAATCTCTTTAGTGATCTAAGGCGAACTTGTCATGTTAATAATCACAAATCTGAATTACAGAATGACAATCAAAATCAATATAAAATAAAAAAAACATTGTTAGCAAGAAGCAATTTGTCTGGGGATCTATGTCATTTTGTCCTAATTTAAGCATTAGCTATGCTCACAAGATTTTGATCGCTAGAGAAATTCAAGTAAAAAAGTAAGCAATTCAACAAAAAATACATGAATAATTAGGCTTAGGCCTATCTCAAAGTTGATAATGATCAAGATAATAACATTCTTTCGTTTATAAAACATGAACTAATTAGCTTCAGCCTTTAAAAACTTACTAAACGCACTACCCAGTGTAATTTTACATCAAACCCCTCAGCCCCTGATGTTTACCTGTGTAGGGGGCGACGCATTGACGTCCACAGCCGTTAGAACAGCATTTATCATCGTTTGGACAGCTGAAGTCATCGGAGCACGACTCCACACACAACCCTATTCCAGATTCCCCACAAGGGCACACTCCTGGCTTCCCTTCGGAAACACCTGTGTCAGGTACATCATACTGTGAGCTCAGGGGGGTATTCCAGAAAGCAGGCTACGCTACATAGGCGAGTAAATTGACCCACCAGCTGATTCATAATGTTGCAGCAACCTACTGGAAATGTTGCTACAACGCTGGGTGTCAGCTGGGGAGTTAATTTACCCGGATATGTCACATAACCTGCTTTCTGGAATAGCCCATGAACGCTTCATCTAAACTTTCAGAAAACGTAAAATTAGGATTTTGAGAGCAATAATTGTTTAAAAATGTTTAAATATATGGCAGTTTTTTAAATGGTTTATTATCTTAGGCATGTGGCCTCTGCACAAACCCCCCAAATAACTTCATGCAGAAACAGTGTTTGCAAGAAGCACTTTGTCTAAGAAACTAAGTCGGTTTGTCCTAATTTAAGCATTAAATGCGCTTCACAAGATTTTGATCGCTAGAGAAATTCAACCAAAAAAGTAAGCAATTCAACAACAATACCTGAATAATTAGGTTTACCTCAAAGTTGACAATGATCAAGATAATAAAATTATTTTGTGTATAAAACATGTACTAATTAGCAACAGCAACAGCAAAACTCACCTTTAACAGATGGGCCTGTTATGGATCCTGCGGTACAAACAGTACTGAAATCTACAACCGTTAAAAACAGAACAATAAACCCCCAAATCGCTGACGAATGCATCTCCATGCTGTCTTTGCGTCGGGCTCAAGACTGCAATTGTTCCGACAAATATTCCTATATAAAGAGGGAGTGCATGCACGCACTCACGCACGGGGCCATCTGCGCTCTTGCTTGGTCCCTACGTCGCTCATTTTACATTCCTATTCACGGGCCCCTCAGGTCACATTTAGTAGGCCTAACTGTAATCACGGCCAACCAGTTTCCAGATTGACTTCAGTGCAGAGCAGTGGCGATTTCTTTAAGACGGCAAGGGTAGCTCGTCTTCCGCTAAAATGTCAACAAATGAATGGTCAAATATTTACTATTGTGTCAATATTTCAAATGCGTTAGAACACGTTCATCTCGAAGACGAGTTCGTTCAGAATCAGCTACATATAGCAGGTCGACTCAGAGGCGTTGTTGGACACTAAACTCTACTGGGGAATAGGCCCCTATACATTTATTTCAAGCTTGCTGCGCACAATGCACGAGGCTTATTAGGCTACAGAAACTCCCCTTGCTGTGCCCACTATATACAACAGTTAAGGGACGCAAGTTTGATATCAGTTTTGGCAGGAACATTTTTTGGCGCCCCCCAAAAATTGCATTAATTCGAGCGCAAATATATTTTTTTTCATGTAATATTGTTTTCATGTTTTAGTCTAAATAAAATGATCGGTAGGGCTATCATTAGAAACTATCTTTAGTTTTGTAATGTTTTCTTAGCCTACCTCAATTCTGTCAGTTAACCTAGCTGATTCACAATGTTGCAGAAACCTAATGTTGCTACAATGCTGGGTGTCAGCTGGGGAGTTAACGTACCCGGGTATGTCACATAACCTGCTTTCTGGAATAACCCTATTGGCTCAAAACGAGGCCAAAAGTATTGCAAATGCGTCTTGGACGAACCACAAAAGTAAAACGTGTTTCGCAAATTTAAAACTTGTTTCGCAAATTTAAAACTTGTTTTGCAAATTTAAAACTTGTTTCGCAATTACAAAACTGGTTCCGCAAAAGTAAATTGCTTTCCAATTACTGAACTGGATTAGGTTATTTGACAGAGCATCAAATGGCCACCGGCATAAGCCACGAACAATGATCCATTTATAAAAATCTTTTTTTGTTGTTGCTAATGTTAATGGAGCATGTTTTTTTCATGTATTGATAGACTTGCAGTGTTGAGTGAGAGACAGGGATGTCCTGCTACTCTGTTAATAAAGATTAACAAAACATATATTTGGATGTTTTTATTTTTTGAACTGACACATTTATCCCGATGTTATTACATTCAAACTGTTTCTACTACACTGATGCTTTGCAGTTTAAAAAAGATTAAACGAATCTTAGCCTTTAACAAGTTATTTCTATATGGATAGGCCTACTTTTTGTAACAGCAATAATGGAACCCTCACACTTCCAGGGGCGTCGTTAGACCCTTTTTACTGGGGCACGTGCCCCAGTATAAATCGGCAGTACCCCAGTAAAATATAAAGTTTAAGTTTCAACAATTTATTTCAAATTAACGCAGTATCCCAATCAACGCTTGTAAAAGCAAAAACCCAAACCTACATGCACGCAGAATTTCATGTCAGCATGCTGTTCTGAGCTTGCCAAATAGCCACTGCAGCATGGACACAGAAGTCCAGAGGGGTATTCCAGAAAGCAGGTTATGCAACATAACCAGTTAAGTTAACCCACCAGCTGATTCACAATGTTGCAATGTTGGGTGTCAGCTGGGGAGTTAACTTAGGCTAGGTAGGCTAAGAAAACGTTTCAAAACTAAGAGCGTCTGCTAAATGACTAAATGCATAGATAGTTTCTTTAAGATAGTCCTACCAATCATCTTATTTTGACTAAATTAACTATTGATGTCCCTGCCAAAGCTGATATCAAACTTGCATCCCTGACCTGTTGTATAGGGGGTTAAGCAAGGGGAGGGTCTATAGCCTAGTATAAAATTGTGTGCAGCAAGCTTGAAAGAAAAAAAGGGATATAAATTAGAGGCCTGTGCCCCAGTAGAGTGTAATGTCTAACAACGCCTCTGCTTTTATGAAATTCGACATACAAATATTTCAGATCTTTCACATTCAAATTCAGATTCTTTTGTCAGCTTTCTAGCTCCATACATTATGACAATAACTGAACCAATCACGTTGTTTACTGTGTAACTCCGGTTTTGAGTCTAAATGTAGCAACAGTTCACAGCAATCAATATCCATCAACACGTTTGGAAGCAGCCTTTATGGGTGTGTAATGACGCAATAAGATTGACGGGGCCTTGTACCAATCACATGTTCGATATCTCTGCTCAGTTTTTTTGGACCAATGAAATCTCGAGAAGCGCATTGGCTGTAGCTCATTTGACGTCACCCGATAGGAAGCGCTTGTATTCGTGAACGGGAGGTCTCCTCCTCTTCAATTACCGAGGAAATTACAAGAAAATTGCATTGGTGTGCAGCTGCTTCTTGTCTGTTGATCTACACCTAACCTTACCAAAACCATGGCTCAGTAAGTATTGCAATTCACTTATATTCTCTGCGAAACAGACTGTCCGTAATCGGTCCATGCACGGCCAAATGGATGATAATCTCTTAGCAGAGGTGGTGGCATCATAGGTTCAAAAGTGGTGGGGCAAAATTTGGTATCGAGGGCCTTTCTTCGGGACCGGTCTATATTTTAATGAACAACTCAACTTTTATGTCCTGTTTGCAGTGGCAATTTTAGATCCTTCTGAGGGGTGCTCAAGCACTCCTAAATTTCATTTAAACACTCCTAAAAATTATAATAATAAAAAAAATATATATTCTGTTTAATATCATTTAATGCTGGTTGTTCATGAAGAAAGGGACATCCTTAGTTTTTTCATTCATTCAATATTTTGCAAAATAATACATAAATGTATTAATTGTTATCCAGTGAAGTTAGGGATTTATATTAGCAAGGGGGTTCAGCACTTTTGCAAGGCACTGTATTCATGTCACATTCTCAATGGGGGCTGAGCACCCCTAAAGGTCTGATCCTAGAATTGCCCCTGCCTATTTGTATTCTTTGTTGATGACAATGGATAATGGTAAATATTCACATACATTTGAGCAAGTTAGTAGACACTTACAAACAAGGCATGTAAAAATATTGTTACAGTGCATGATTGTACAGTTAAGTACATGTTTGATTTATGATTGGATTTTTTTCTCTTTGGGTCATGTGATTAAAAAATGTATTAATTAATTCTAAATAATCACAGGCAAAACAGCAACTGCAAAAAATCGTTTAAAACAGTAAACTAGAAAAACCGCACCACTGATAATATATACTCATTTTAGCTCTGTATTGAAAGCAGAGGACTTAAAAAATCATTGATAGACGAAAACATGAATATCGTAGAAACTTTTTTAAATTTCATAACACATTAGAACACATTACCTTGACACATCTCTACTGTTTAGAATTCACTGCAATATATGTTACTGGAATGAATCAGACATGATGCAGTATGCTTCAATATGTTGTATATCTTTCTTTTTTTTCAGTAATTCCAGAATAGGGAATAAAAAATGTTTTGGTAATGGTTGAAGTACTGACTGAGTAAAAGTAAAAAGTTGTCATAAAAATAAATAGTAAAGTACTGATACCAGAAAATTCTACTTAAGTACAGTAACAACATATTTTTACTTTGTTACTGCACACAATTCAATACTGGGCTATAGACCCTCCCCTTGCTTAACCCCCTATACAACATGTCAGGGACTCAAGTTTGATATCAGCTTTGGCAGGGACATCAATAGTCAAAATAAGATGACCGGTAGGCCCATCACATAGAAACTATCTTTAGTTTCGTAATGTTTTCTTAGCCTACCTAGCTTAAGTTAACTCCCCAGCTGACACCCGACATTGCAACATTGTGAATGAGCTGGTGGGTTAACTTAACTGGTTATGTTGCATAACCTGCTTTCTGGAATACCCCTCTGGACTTCTGTGTCCGTGCTGCAGTGGCTATTTGGCAAGCTCAGAACAGCATGCTGACATGGTATTCTGCGTGCATGTTGGTTTGGGTTTTTGCTTAAACACTTTTACAAGCGTTGATTGGGATACTGCGTTAATTTAAAATCAATTGTTGAAACTTAAACTTTATGTTTTACTGGGGCACAGCCGATTTATACTGGAGCACATGCCCCCATTGCAGACTCTGGACCTCATAGAAGTTGAATACCCCTGATCTAAAAAATGTTCCCTCTTAATTCTCTGGTTTCCTATTGAATTGTAGGTGGCCCAGAGTCCTTGGATCATGACTACCTGGCCTGACAACACCAAGCTGACCTTGTCCAAAGTCACTGTCCACAGCCCACATGGTGGACCTTGTCTACCGGGTGTCCAACCCTGATTCAGTCTGAAGAAAGGACACAGTTCACCTATGTTTATGGAGCTGCTGGTCTTCTGAACTTGCATAAATATGCATGTGACTGTAAAGGTCATCCAATCTGATCTCACCAGCAGAAGCAGAAGACAACACCTTATAGTCCGACTACTATTTGATTGATGTTTGATATGTCAGCAACGTTAGAACAGAGGAATATGCCCATATTGTGTACAAGCTTTTACCTTTACATCTCATGTGCTAGGGATAAGTAGTTATTGGGGGGGGCAGGTATCAATGTAATATTTTATGTGAAGCTATTAAATGAATCCAAAGTCACATTTATACGGTACGAATTGTAATCACTTTCTTTTAATAAAGTTTGTTTGCAATACACCATCTCCATTGTGTTTATTTCATTGTATTCATACAATTGATCATATCTGCATTTATCTTACTAGATAATGGATTGTACCGTGCCCTGTAATTATTTTGGCTGTCTATTCTGTTGCTGCGGGTTTTCCATTGCATCATCACTGTGGGGATGAGATCGGTTGTCCATCAGCTACTCGCAGCCTCCAAGCTGTCCAGCATATTCCCCAGCAGAGAACTCACCTTTTGATGAAGAAAGTATCTTGATTGTCTTCATTAACTGAGAGAAGTTCAGTTCTGTATTCTTATAAGTGACTACATGTCACTCCCCCCAAACTCCCCCCAAATCGGATGACTCCCCCCAAATCGACTCCCCCCAAATCGGATGACTTGTAAACCTCCCCCCAATAAAAAAACGCGCTCCCCCAAATGGAAAACGACATTAACTCAAAAACACATTACATTAACTCTGAACGGAAAGGGTAGGTACTATACTTTAGCGCTGATTGGATGCAGTAGGCTAACTAACAAGAAATAAGAAATTGATCGATAGAAGTACAAAATGCAATAGCCTGGCGTTACGTGCACCAGAACATATGTTTGGCTAGCAATGTAGTGCATCTGCGATTCAATCCATACTGTAGTTTAAGGCCATCTAGTGGAGATGGGCAGTAACTAATGCCCCCAATTTATACTGACATCGATGATTGAGCTAAAATCATGTTTAGGTCCAGTTACTAGCGTAACACTAAAACCAGTAGTAGTAATGGATACTTTTTACTTAAGTATATGTCATAGCCCATACTTCTTTAACGTCGGTGAATCTAGTCAGCACTTCAACTGATACTACACTGTTTGTCGTTATTACACTATTACACGGTTGCAGAGATGGCAAGTAACAAAGTACAAATATTTTGTTACTGTACTTACTTAAAATGTTCTGGTATCAGTACTAAACTTCACTATTTATTTTTCTGACAACTTTTTACTTTTACTCAGTCAGTACTTCAACCATTAACAAAATCTGAGAACTTGAGTATCTGTATTTCTACTTGAGTGAAGGATGTGTATACTTTTGCCATCTCCAGCAATTGTAAAAAATTGATATGAAATTTGATCAAAAGCGATTTCCGACCCTGTAGAGATTCTGCAACAAATACAGACATTGCCTGATTTCTGACCAGGTTTGTGACCAGCAATTTTATACAAATCATGGGTTAAATTAAGACCAAAACACAGAGCTGAATGCTGTTTACAGAGACGCTGGGGAGTAAGGACCACAAAAGCTCATTAAAAAGGGATTGAAGTCTTTATTTAGCCTAATACAGTACAGTGCAATAGTTAACCTTAATCCACAGTTAACTCTGAACTCAGGAGCAAACATGATTGGAGGAACTGGCGGTTGTCTTGTGGGCCCTGCTGTGAAGGCGGGGCCTCTGCTGTGAAGGCGGGGCCTCTGCTGTGAAGGCGGGGTCTTTCACAGCTTACCTGTTTGTTGTGACAGTGGATGAAGGCCCAACAACCGTATATCCACTACCTCATAAAGGTGGGGGGGTTACAACACTAAAACACTACTAGGATCACCATTTCACTACACCATAAATACAAATTAAAATAACACTTAAGAAAAGTTCTTTTTTTTTGTTCTCTCAATGTTTAAGATACATTATTGTTTTGTTTTTTTGTTTGTGTGGGGATGTGGGCTGGGTATAGTAGTCTTCAGTATTTAGGCTTGTATGCGGAACTGGCATCTTATCCTGCAGGTAGTTGCATCACTGGCCGTGTGTGTGTGTCCTCCTTAAGCGTTGTAGGATGAGGAAGACACGTTTCCCCCGTGGCCTGTCCAGTTGGTGTGGATGTGCGTGCCAGGGTTAGACAGCAGCTCGTACGTGTGGGCTCCAAAGTAGTCTCTTTGGGCCTGAGACACACACACACACACACACACACACACACACACACACACACACACACACACACACACACACACGTGTTAGCATAGTATTATGAATACCTCAGTGTTACAGTTGCACGGTATCATTAATAGGTACCTCCCTCAAGAATCTCTTCCAAGGTGAGAGGAAAGCATGGGTGCTTGTTGAAGGTATTAGTACCACTCAGCTCTCAGTCTTATGGTATCCTAGCCCCTCACCACCCCCACCCACCTTAACTGACCTTGAGCACGTGCAGTTTGCTTTAATCTCATGCACTTTGACATCTATTCACAGGAGTCAGCCTTAAACCCTTTACAGCGGGCGTGAGAGCTTGTGTGTGTTTACCTGTATGAGAGTGAGTTTATGCATGTGTGTATAAATGAGAGTGTGTGTGTGTGTGTGTGTGTGTGTGTGTGTGAGTGAATGAATGACAATGTGTGTGTGTGTGTGTGTGTGTGAGTGAATGACAGTGTGTGTGTGTGTGAGTGTACTGTACCTGCAGGAGGTTGGCAGGGAGCATCCCGTGTCTGTATCCATCATAGAAGGAGAGGGCGGTGGTGAAGCAAGGCATGGGGATGCCCTGCTGCACCCCGGTACTGACCGTCCTACGCCAGGAGTCCTGGAGCAGGAACACACACAGCTCAATAACAACAGTACACTGGACAACAGTCACAAAGCATACACTCCTGTGCCTACTTCTTCTGATGTTTTATATCAGACTGTGGCATAGGCAAAAGTAACCATATGAGCCCTGCTGGTGTCTCAGCAGCCTGGCTGGAAGGGTTGGGCCTGCATCACTTCCTACTTCCTGCATCATGATATAACTTCCTACTTACTGCACCTGAGATCAGTCCCCTACTTCCTGTATCATGACATCACTTCCTACTTCCTGTACCTGGCAGTCCTGTACGGCGTTGCTGAAGAAGCTGTCCAGGAGCAGGCTCTGCAGCTCAGAGTCTCTGTCGAAGGCCTCCTTGATCTTCCCCAAAAACACACTGCAAAGGAACACAGCCTGTTAGTGAGGCTCCGTGCCTGTTACACCAGACATAGATGTAGTCATATCTATAGGACGAAGGAAACTTTTTGAGAGAAAAAAAATAATAAAAAATCTTCCCCATAAAGTGTACTGCAATAGAAAATCTACTAATCTAGACAGCATTTGGGTAATATTGTTGTACTACACATCCAGAGACCATGGGAGAGATGTTTAAGAAGCAAAGCCATGTTTAAGAACCTCTGTGTCATCTGACACAAGGGGACTCGGGTGCTGAATCAGAGCATTGAGGTATAACAGGTCATAACTAGCTCAACGTTCGTCTGAGAAAAGTCACGATGAAATGACAATGTTTGCTTAAGGTTTATGCAACATTTCTCTCAAGGTTGCAACCGAGAGAAAACATTTCCTCATCCACTTCTCAGCCTGATTTCACAGTAAACCTTATCTTCTCTTCCCTGTGGCTTTGTGTTCCCCTGTGTCACAATGTCGGGTGGCACAACAGGCAAGGTGTGATTACAGACTCCCGCTGAATCGGTGTCATCTTTCAGACCAAATGAAACCATCATCCGTTGCTTATGATATCAAGAGATGATGATACATGCCAGACAGCTGTTGACTTTGAAACTCTGTAAACCTGCACCGGGGGCCAGGGTCAGAGGTCAGACATACAGACACACACACACACACACACACACACACACACACACACACACACACACACACACACACACACACACACACACACACACACACACACACACACACACACACACACACACACACACACACACACACACACACACACAGGGGTCAGACAAGGTCACAGTGTAGGTCAGTTGTACATACCTGCGGATGATGCAGCCCCCTCTCCACATCAGAGCGATGGCTCCGTAGTTCAGGGACCAGCCAAACTCCTTGGCGGCCTGCCTGAGGAGCATGAAGCCCTGGGCGTAGGAGATGATCTTGGAGGCATACAGCGCCTGGACAGGACCAGAGAGAGAGCACGCTCACCACTAACATTTCATCAGTCTTACAGGACATTCTGATAAACACGTCATCTCGCAAACTGTAGATTTAGCTCATAATATTTTTCAAATGGAAAATGAAAGCACCAACCATGTTTGAGCACAATATTGATATATTTCCTTCTATATTTTGACTAGTGACAGTGGCTTGTCCCCCACATATTTCTCCATGGCCAATCAGAATGAGCAGCCCTACCTTTCTGATGTCTTCTAGGAAGCTGGCTTTGTTCCCGCTGAACTTGGTCCCCTGGGGCCCTGAGAGGCTTCTGCTGGCCTCCACCCTCTCCTCCTTCAGAGAGGACAGACACCTGGCGAAGACAGCCTCTCCTGGGAGGAGGGAGGAGGGAGGAGGGAGGGAGAATCAAAAAGAGAGAAGGGAGAGAGAAAGGAGTGAGTGTCAGAGATAGAGAGCTTGTCATTAGAATGTCAGTAAAATACACTAACAGCTGTTATCCCACAATGATGTACAGTAAGCAGAGGAGATGAGAGTGAATTGGAGTAGACATTAGCAGTGGACTGAAACCTCTACATCTGCAGTAGTCAGAGCCACGCTGCATTAGTTTCCGGAAACACAAGGAACTCACAAATCAGTATGTCATCACTGTTCTAATGAACGTGTGCTTATGACTGTGAAACACCACAGCCACAACGACACAATGCCCAGGGTTCTGATGACTCAGCTGAGTTCACCTCTGTTGTCAAAGCAGGGCTTGCCAAGAGAAACTGTGCTCACATCCTGATGTGACAAGAGGTTGGGTAAGCATGACTTGCTAAATATCACCACAGTAGCCAAGTGATGCAAGGTTGAGAAAGAGAGACATACAGAGAGATAGAGAAAGAGAGACAGAACGAGAGAAAGAGACAGAGAGACACAGCGAGAGAGTTCACTGAACCAAGCGACAATAGGGATGTGGAATGTTGTTCTATTCAGGGTTGAAATCCAACTTCGCTGTACAGGCCTGCTGCTCCACTATTACAAGGCCTTTTCACAATGAGGCCCATTGTACCCATGCCCTCTCCTACAGACACACACACACACCCATAGAACAGGAAGAACTGCTCAACTTCCTCATTGGTCTGACACTACTCGATTTCAATATCTTCAGACGTGTAACAGTTTACTCTCAGACAAAGTGACTGTAATACTTGTGTGTGTGTGTGTGTGTGTGTGTGTGTGTCCACTCTTGAGTCTTAAACTGCAGACAGCTTTGTCCTGGAATAAGTCCACACCACCTGACTGTGGAGGGAGCTACAGCAGCGTGACTGATGACCCAGAGGCAAGTGCCAGAGCAGGAGAGAGCAGCCCTCAAAATCCCCCTTATGTCACTGAAGATGAGGGGGAGGTGAAAAGCTCCTTATAGCGTAGGCCCGCACATCCTCCACCACGATAACCTGAAGGGAGTTCACTCTAGTGGTGCTTGTGGCGATGCTAACATGGCTAACTTCCGTTTGTAGATAACCCATGACTAACTTATTGATGAAATTAGCAGATACATTTATCCAAAGCAAGGTACAGAGGGGATTTGGGACCTCTTGATCTGTGGTCAAAATGCTCTTCCCCTGCGCTACACCCACCCCCCAGCACCAACCCTGCTCTTACATTTAGTCATTTAGCAGACGCTCTTATCCAGAGCGACTTACAGTAAGTACAGGGACATTCTCCCCGAGGCAAGTATGGTGAAGTGCCTTGCCCAAGGACACAACGACATGTGCACCAGCCGGGAATTGAGAATCCAGGAGTAGGGTTGGAGTGTAACCCTACAGGAGGGTATCTCTCCAGGAGCAGGGTTGGAGTGTAACCCTACAGGAGGGTATCTCTCCAGGAGCAGGGTTGGAGTGTAACCCTACAGGAGGGTATCTCTCCAGGAGCAGGGTTGGAGTGTAACCCTACAGGAGGGTATCTCTCCAGGAGCAGGGTTGGAGTGTAACCCTACAGGAGGGTTATCTCTCCAGGAGCAGGGTTGGAGTGTAACCCTACAGGAGGGTATCTCTCCAGGAGCAGGGTTGGAGTGTAACCCTACAGGAGGGTATCTCTCCAGGAGCAGGGTTGGAGTGTAACCCTACAGGAGGGTATCTCTCCAGGAGCAGGGTTGGAGTGTAACCTTACAGGAGGGTATCTCTCCAGGAGCAGGGTTGGAGTGTAACCCTACAGGAGGGTATCTCTCCAGGAGCAGGGTTGGAGTGTAACCCTACAGGAGGGTATCTCTCCAGGAGCAGGGTTGGAGTGTAACCCTACAGGAGGGTATCTCTCCAGGAGCAGGGTTGGAGTGTAACCCTACAGGAGGGTATCTCTCCAGGGTTGCGTGCACAGCCCTGCTGTGGCCGCGCTCCATCTCACCGATCAGGGTGACGGGCGTGCCGTACTCCAGGGCTGAGATGGCCGTCCACTTCCCCGTCCCCTTCTGCCCGGCGCTGTCCCGGATCTTGGGCAGCAGGTGTGTTCCATCCGCGTCTCTGAACTTGAGAATGTTGGCTGTGATCTCGATCAGGAAGGAGTCCAACTCGGTCTTGTTCCACTCGTTGAAGGCCTGCGGGGGAAACCAGGAAATAACAGGGGAAATGCTAGACTGCTGAAAATCCCAGCGATCCAGGTAATGAGCACGGTGATTAATCTAGGAATAATCTTAGCATAGTACGAGCATGGGTTATGATGTCATAAGAATACTGCGCTAATCATTCACAAACGTAGGCGTGTTTACGATTCACCCCATTTCAGTTATAGTCTGAATGAATGGAAATCCAGCTTGGTTTGGACTGCCAGACTGAGTCCACAGCCTCATAGACAAAGCTAATCCACCAGGCTGTTGTTGAGGAAACTGACCTGAGCCATTTCATCGTGGTCCATGCCCAGGACATCCTTCATCAGGTGGTAAGCCTCACAGATCAGCTGCATGTCTCCGTACTCGATGCCGTTGTGGACCATCTTCACAAAGTGGCCGGCGCCCTCGTCTCCCACCCAGTCACAGCAGGGCTCTCCGGTTCCGACCTTGGCCGCGATGCTCTGGAAGATGTCCTTGATGTGTGGCCTGCATGAGTATATGTAACAAGACAGTGGTAAGACCTAACAGCAGTTATAAACAATCTTAGTAAGGACTATTGGAGCTCTGTCTTGATGGTTTCAGTGTATCTATTCTCTAGGCCTCAGCAGTTCTCCACATCAAACAATACCCTAGAGTTCTAGAACTCGTCCCCGGGGTTCCGGAACTCGTCCCTAGAGTACGGGAACTCACCAGGCCTCTATGTGTCCTCCGGGCATCAGGGAGGGTCCATAGCGAGCCCCTTCCTCCCCTCCACTGACCCCACTGCCCACAAAAAGGAGCTTCTTTTCCTTCATGCTCTGACATCTCCGCTACACACACACACAAACACACGTGTAAGAGGACACTCTCCTGACACTGAAGTTAACCATGTCCTCACAAACATAAAATCTTCCATGAACTCACTGTTGTGTCTCTGTATTCAGAGTTACCACCATCAATGATAATGTCGCCAGCTTCAAGAAGAGGCACCTGTCAAATAATACAGAAGAAAAAAATCAAATCAATTACATCCAATTCAGTAACACTATAGATTTTATGGTTACATTCCCCAAACTCATCATGACTTTGCAGTTTTCTATTGCTGCTTATGCGACGGCTACTCACCAACTTGTCAATGAAGTCATCTACAGCCTGGCCAGCCTTGACCAGCAGAATAATCCTTCTGGGCTTCTTCAGTTTGGACACCATGTCCTCCAGGGACTCCGCTCCGATCACCTTGGTCCCTTTCGCCTCATTCTTCAGGAAGTCGTGCACCTTAGACACGGTCCGGTTGTACGCGCAGACCTGCGTAAAAAATACCGGACAAAAACAATTGTAGGCTACAGGCAGAAAGTGTTGAGGAAGATCGAAATGTGAATAATGGGTAAAGATACAAACTAGAACTTTAAGGTCTACGTGTGCGCACTGCAACACTTACCACAAAGCCATGGTCGTTCATGTTCAGAATGATGTTCTGGCCCATTACGGCCAAGCCAATCAACGCAATGTCTGCTCTGAAAAAGGACATTTAATTATATTTGAGACTAATCAGATAGGGACATCTGGTTTTGGACTGAGGAGGAAGTAACTACGTCCAGTAAATACTGGGGGATATGCTATATCGCTGAATATCCCAGCGATTCCACTGCTTTGCCACAATGTGCTTTCAACTGTACCAGCTGTAAGGCCAGTTGATTTCACGAGACACCCATTCAATGTCAGATAGCTAGGTAATGTGGCTGACCACTCGAGCCAAACATTAGTCCATATGTATATCGGGTTCACTAAATGTCAACTACATTAGCCAACAAACCGGCTAGCTACACCACAATCTAGCTTGACCAATGGGACAGATATAGCTAGGGATGAAGCTAGCTAAAACTCTAAGTAACTGCGATTATCACCCATTTGGCAGTGCATGGATCGATTACGGACTGTCTATTTCGCGAAAAATACAAGTAAATTGCAATACTTACTGAGCCATGGTTTTGGTAAGGTTAGGTGTAGATATTTCAAGAGACAGAAGCAGCTGCACACCAATGCACTTTTCTTTTAATTTCCTCGGTACTTCCTCGTTCCCAACTTAAAGAGGAGATCTCCCGTTCACGAGTACAAGCGCTTTCTATCAGGTGACGTCAAATGAGCGCAAGCCCATGCGCCTCTCTAGATTTCATTGGTCCAAAAAAACTGGGCAGAGATATCGAACATGTGATTGGTACAAGGCCCCCGTCAATCTTATTGCGTCGTTACACACCCATAAAGGCTGTTTCCAAACATGTTGATGGATATTGATTGCTGTGAACTGTTGCTACATTTTGACTCAAACCCGAAGTTACACAGGAAACAACGTGCTGATTGGTTCAGTTATTGTCATAATGACGGTCTGATATTCTTAAAACAACAAATGCAAGTATTGTATACAATTGATTCATTTTCATTATACTTGCATGGCCCTTGATTTAAACAAAGGGGTGTACAATATAATGACGTTTATCAACTTAAAAGTGATATGTAAATTTTTTTCTACAACTCATCATGTGGTAACAGTCGTGATTGATCATGTGATTTGGGTATAAGAAGTACATTTACATTCATTTAGCAGACGCTCTTATCCAGAGCGACTTACAGTAAGTACAGGGACATTCCCCTGGCAAGTAGGGTGAAATGCCTTGCCCAAGGACACAATGTAATTGGGCACGGCCAGGAATCGAACTGGCAATCTTCTGATTAATAGCATAGACATTAGTGCTGAAGGACCTGCACATATATATTAATGGTATGAGATAACCCTACACTATGATCAATTGAAAATAGTTTTTCATATAAACCCCCTAAAAGGTCTTTGATCTCAAATTGTTCACTTCCAACGGTAGGCTATTAATATTGTAAAAAAGTAGCCAATAATTCTCTTTGAATCTGTCTTTAATGACCACCATAAAAGTCCAAAAACAGGTTAGGACAACTTCAAATAATTGTTATTTACATTCCCCATCACAAAGCTACCTTTAACTGATTGAAAATGAATGTGTGCGTGTCTGTGTGTGATAAAGGAGGAGCCAAGTGGACTGTTTATTCTGCTAATGCACGGGTCATACTTTATTGTTACCTCATTCACTAAACAGTTCAATGGTGCAAGATTACCATACACAGAATTAGGATATCTGCAGGACACATCTAAGCTATACAGCGAATGGATTATAATTATTACAAATACAGGAAACATATTTACATTTTAATTCAAGCCCCATTCAACACAGATATTTACAAAATAAGTATGAAAATGAAGCCAATCTGACAAATAATGTACAGTGTTATTGTCTTGGTTTGACTTTTTTTTTTTTTTGAGCGAACAAAACCAGAGAGAACGTCAGTAAAGCGAATGTAGTCTTCTGAGAAGGGAAGATTTAACATGTCACGGCTAGTTCTGTTGACAAGGCAGCGTGGGAAAGCATTGAGGTGAAGACATCCGCAGAAACAATGATATAACTAATTTGTGATGTCTTAGCGTATATAACTATTTTTTAAATATACTCCCTGATATTAGAAATAAAACAAAAGTAACTCAGAAAGTTCAACCGTAACAATCGTTAATGATGATGTAGGTCTGAAGGATAGCCATTATTGTTACTGTAGCCTACGTTTTGAGATTAAAAGCTAACCAAATTCAAACCACTCTCTATTAGAAGGAAGCTCTAAAGTAGTCCATTTACTGAGCAGCAGTGTCACAGACTTGATTTTAGTTTTTTTTTTCTCCTTTAAAATGATGTAAAAATTAAAACACAGCAAAATCCTGATACTACATTCAACATTCTATTCAAACTTTCTCAGCTCACAAATGCTGCACGCTTTCATTTGGTTTCATTTGACTTTTTGTGAGAAACTGAAATATTGAGCAGACTTTATTTGATCAGTTAGTTATACCATTTTTTATTATGTGCAAAGAGCTGCAAACTAATATATACATTGCAAAGAATAAATACAACGATCCAAAATAACAGATTAGTGGTCAAAGGGAAAATCTCTGCTCTGACAGATAATCATACCAATACTTTAATATCAGTTCATACATGTCATTGTCCAATGCTGTGAAGTTAAAGCGTGGTAAACTTCAAACTTTGATCGCTGCATAGAAGCGGCTCTGTAATCTTGCAGATGACTGGTTATCTGTTTACAGGGAAATCTAATAAGACATCTTAAACTGCGACTTCTCTGGAAGGTAACAATCCAACTGCAAACGTTGAGTTAGACCCTACAGGCTGATTGACCAGAGGACAGGGCATATCTAAGCTGCTCACGTTTGCTCAAGAGAGAATGTTGCAAATCCAGATATCTCCAAGCAAATCTCACCATGTCTACGTAAACAGCATCTTTTGACAAACCTCTTTAAAATAGATTTTCCTTTTCTTTTTGTTGAAGAGGCAGTTAACAATTAGCCTCTAAACTCCCAAAGGGTTTAACCACCATGGTGCCTGTCTCCACACACTCAAGACTTGTCCTTCTAATGCATTGTGGGCATTCTGCTGGTTGGTTGGCCAGAGTTTCCTAATGCCCAATTACATTTCTTCTTTCTTCACTATCAAACCAACCAATCGTAGAGACAGAGCTACCTGTTGCCAGGCAATTTCTTTTTGGCTCTGGCTATATGACCACAGCTGACCCAATGATGTACAGAGCAAATATTTTCCACAAACAATATTTAAAAAACCTCAGAGCATATTTTATCCCTTTCATTCTAGTCATATCAAGAAAACCTAAGCAGGTACTCCCAAACGCCACACATATTGAGAACAAGTGTCTACGCTTTGAAAACATGTGCTTTCATATCAATACTATATTCTCATAATTCTAACTGAAGATGCTAACATCCAATCAATCATGAAGCCAGATGCCTGGTCTGCTCTAACCTTGCTATAGTTATGTCTGTACCTGTGCAAATCAATGGTCAACTTAAACATCGCTGAATAAAACCGCAAAATAAATGCCCTTGTTCCATTTCACATCAAGCTCCGCTGTACGACGACCGCATAGTATAAAATAATCAACAGTTAAGAATTAAAAAAAGGAATAACTTATGAGAACAGTTAAGAGTTTAGAGGTTTAAATTCAAGAATGCAAAAAAAACAAGGGTAATTCTGCCGTGCACCGGTTCACTCCTGACTACAGTATTGAACTTGTAGATAGATAGTACCTGATGAGTTTTCATGAAAAAGGGGGAATAGACCAGAAATAAGAGGCCAACAGCTAATACGCTGTAGCCTTCACCAAGCATCTGGACCAAGGTTGACTACTACCCTACTTCATTCCCTTGCTTCCTTCCCTTGGTTCCTTCTGTGTACAGTATGTCTTGTCTTCAGTTCATTTACTCGTGGAAGGTGATGGCAGACACAAGGCCTGGTCCAGGCCGAGGTCCTCTGCAGATATAAGACGACCCCTAACGGGCCACGTGAGAATAGCACGAAGAGCTGACAGGAATGTCTTAAATCCTTAATGAGAGAAGCGCCTGACACTTATCTTGGAACATTATGTACAAACGACATCTTCTCCACAGTATTACCGTCCGTCATCCTCCTCCCTCTCTTCTTGTGACATGGTCTTTTCTGCTCCATCCAATCAGAGACTGAGAGGAGCAGAACAGATAAACTGGCAGAGGGATTCTTTTAAAATATTTGTTTGTGTGAAAACCGCTCTGCTTTTCAGTACTGTAGCGTGAAGCGCATCTCCTGGGGAGCATTTTGCTTATTATTCCGCCAAAACAGATTTCTGATATCAGACCGACCAATGGTGATGTTTAAATTTGGATTGGTGTTTCTGCAGAGGTCATTTACAGGGAAGTAAACACTGTAATAATTGTGTTTCTCAAATGTTGCAACAAAGTGTTTTTTGAAAGGGGATCTTGACAGTCTGTTCTTGTTTTTGCGGTTTAGTATTTTACACTAGGAACGAGAAGGCCGAGAAGGCAGGACTGTTTCAAGGAAGGTTAAGTCGCCCCACTGGAAAATCTCGTAAGACGTAAAAACCTGTAATATTGCTAGCAGCAATAGTTTTTAAACCAGCCTAGCTTTCTGTAGGAGAGTTACTTGATATTTCACATGAGGTTTGGCGGCTTTTCCTTTCTTTGTGTACTGTGTGTACTGTGTTGCGATGTTGTTGTTTTTATTTTTATTTTCGTAAGTTAGCAAAAACTTGGTCGTCTTCCGAGTCTGCTGCAGTTTTCATGCGGGCAAGTAAAAATCGAACTCTTCCCGTCAGACCGATAACACTGATATATAAGAGACAATCTTCACAGACGATAAGTGGGGGAAAATAAAAAGACGAGTGGGTCAGAATGTGTTTCAGAAGAATCGTGCACACACAAGTAGACTATTACAACATGCTACTAGTTCAGGGAGAGTCTGGGAATGACAACGAAGCAATAACAGAGGACCAAACAGAAGTCTGAACGAAAACACGGAAGGCCAGGGGATAGAGATGTGGGGAGAGAGAGAGAGAGAGAGGGGACATCTGGGGTGTAGCAGAGGGCCTACAGTGGGGGAGGGAAAGCAGGATTTTAGGGACTGAAACTTTTAGTTGCTGGAGCAGGAGACTTAAGCCACAGATCTACGTACAAGAGAAAACCATCAAGAATCACAATGGTTAATAAGTATTAACACTTGGTATGTTCGAAGGCTAGTCAGAAGAACAGGACAGAGGTTTCCCTGGTGACGCAGGTGAAGTCATCAGTTCTTCATCAGGCCCGAACGCCTCCTCGCCAACTTTGACCTGAGGGTAAACACAAACAAACAACAAATAAACAAAAGTGAACGATGCGTTTCTAAAAACCTCTATAATATCTGGATACTATCTTAGCTAAAACTGTAATGTTGTTGTTGTTGCAAGAGCCTCATAAAAGGTTAAGTGACCCTACAGACATCAGACAACAAATCTCAAATCACGAATAACTACAAATCCACACACTTTCCTACTAAGCAAACAGTTTCCTAATGGTGACTAAGAGTCCAAACACTGATGGTGACTGAGGAGTCCTAACAATGATGTTCTAACACAGGGGTTCCCAATCCTGGTCCTCGGGCCTCCCTGCCCTGCATGTTTTAGATGTTTCCTTGTTCCAACACACCTGATTCAAATGAATGGTCGTTGGCAGGTTTCTGCATAACTAGATAACGACCCATTCATTGGAATCAGGTGTGTTGGAGCAGGGAAACATCTAAAACATGCAGGGCAGGGAGGCCCAAGGACCAGGATTGGGAACCCCTGTTCTAACATATCCAGGTGAAACCGTGTCCTCGTCTGTACCGTATGGTGCCGGCCAGCAGGGGGTTGAAGGCGTAGAGCCAGTCATTCATGTCCTTGTCGTTGTTGGCCTGCAGCAGGATTCCTCTGTGCTTCGTACACACAGCAAACGTGTTTGGGGTCTGGAGACACAACAGCAGCTCAACCCTCACATCGGATCAACCCGACTCCACAGCTTTTGTGTGTGTTTACGTGTGTGTGTGTGTACATGTGTACGTGTGTGTTTGTGTGTGTACGTGTGTGTGTGTGTGTGTGAGCGCCCACCTTGAGCATGGCCTGCTGGTCCTCGCTGTACTCCACCTGGGCGGTGGACAGGTTCAACACGCCCCTCTCCACCGGGTCGCGGTCGCTGTTGTAGATGAACACGTACGGCCGACGCACCACCACAAAGTGCTTCACCCACGAGTTGGAGCGGGGCTCCATAAAGCTCAGGAAGCCCTTCTTAGACACCACCGACCTGGGGTCAGGTCACCAGGAGCAGGTCACCAGGAGCAGGTGACCAGGAGCAGGTGACCAGGAGCAGATCACCAGGAGCAGGTCAGGAGCAGGTCACCAGGAGCAGGTCACCAGGAGCAGGTCACCAGGAGCAGGTCACCAGGAGCAGGTCACCAGGAGCAGGTCACCAGGAGCAGGTCAGGAGCAGATCACCAGGAGCAGGTCACCAGGAGCAGGTCAGGAGCAGATCACCAGGAGCAGGTCACCAGGAGCAGATCACCAGGAGCAGGTCACCAGGAGCAGGTCACCAGGAGCAGGTCACCAGGAGCAGGTCACCAGGAGCAGGTCACCAGGAGCAGGTCACCAGGAGCAGATCACCAGGAGCAGGTCACCAGGAGCAGGTCACCAGGAGCAGGTCAGGAGCAGATCACCAGGAGCAGGTCAGGAGCAGGTCACCAGGAGCAGATCACCAGGAGCAGGTCAGGAGCAGGTCACCAGGAGCAGGTCAGGAGCAGATCACCAGGAGCAGGTCAGGAGCAGGTCACCAGGAGCAGGTCACCAGGGGCAGATCACCAGGAGCAGATCAGATGAATTCAGTTTAACATCAATGAAATGAGCGAGATCACAAGGTTTAGCTGAATGATCTCATCTGCTCACAACATGAGCAGTGGGCAGATGGAGGGGGTCTGTCAGAGGGTGATGGAGGGAGAGTGAGGAGGTGACAGGGAGAGAGAGGGAGAAAGGGATGGAGAGAGGGATAGGTGAAGATGGAGGGAGAGAGAGAGCGAGAGGGAGATGGCCTTACCCTGTCCTCATCTCCTCAATGTCGGGCACCAGATTGAGGAACTCGTTCTTGCCGGCGCGGGCCAGGTAGGAGGTCTCCAGGGTGGGCACCATGGGGAAGTTCTCGTAGTCCGAGCAGGAGGGGCTGGAGGCGCGGGAATTAGCATCAGGGGTCCTGGCACAAAACAGACACTATGGTCAGAACAGGACGAGACTGACGGAGATGGTGTGTGTGTATGTGCCTGTGCGTGTGAGTGTGTGTGTGACCACGTGAGCCTCACTTCTGGTCCATGGAGCTGCAGCGGGAGTCTGCCAGGGAGGGGCAGGTGGAGCTGGGGGTGAGGGTGGCACTGCTGAAGCTGGTCACCGAGGAGTCACGACCCAGGGGAGAGATGTCTGACAGCTGGGGGGGGGGGGGGGATGAGTGAGATGGATGGAGAGAGAGTGAGAGAGGGGGAGAGTGAGGGAGAGAGAGAGAGGGAGAGTGAGAGATAGATGGGGAGAGTGAGGAAGAGAGAGAGAGGGGGGAGAGTGAGGAAGAGAGAGAGAGGGAGAGTGAGAGATAGAGGGGGAGAGTGAGGAAGAGAGAGAGAGGGGGGAGAGTGAGGAAGAGAGAGAGAGAAAGAGAGAGAGAGAAAGAGAGAGAGTGAGGGAGAGAGAGGGAGAGGGGGAGAGTGAGGGAGAGAGAGGGAGAGAGAGGGAGAGAGAAAGAGATAGAGGGGGAGAGTGAGGAAGAGAGAGGGAGAGTGAGGAAGAGAGAGAGAGCGATAGAGAGAGAGAGACGGAGAGTGAGGGAGAGAGAGATAGAGAGGGAGAGGAGAGAGGGGGAGAGTGAGGAAGAGAGAGAGAGAGAGAGAGAGAGACAGAGAGAGAGAGAGAGAGATAGAGAGAGAGTGAGGTAGAGAGAGAGACACAAGGGGAGGATAGAGAGAAAGATATGGCAAGAGAGACAGACAAAGGAAGAGAAAGAGACGAAGAGAGATGTGGGTGAGAGGGAGAGACGGAGAGACGGAGAGAGAAATGTTAACCACGTTGTGAATTCCCCAACTGAAACATCACACTGGGGAAGCCACAGACGTTGAGAACGGTGGCGTCGCTTGTTTTCTACTCCAGGGTCTCACCTTGCAGTCGCTGATGCTGTTGCACACCTGGTTGTACTCACTGTTGAAGGTGTGAGTCAGGAGACGCAGGCACTAAGGGAGAATGACATAGGGAAACAAGTGCCTCTATTTTTACACAGTACATTCTTAAAGCATTTTTACTTTAATTTAGTTGTATTTAATTGTTATGCCTAAGACTTTGCTCAGTCCTGTCCTGTGCTATGCTCCAGTGTGACGCCTGTCCTCACCTTGGTGGCCAGCTCCTTCTCCCGGTCCACCAGGCTCTCGATGTCGGCAGAGTCGTAGCCGGAGCTCTCGCTGGGGGTGATGGCGCTCTCAAAGGTGGTGCTGGAGATCTGGGAGGAGATGGAGGTGGAGGTGCTCAGGGTCCCACTGCTCATGCTCGGAGACAGAGACTCGCTCAGGGACTTGCTGCCCGGGCCACTTCCTGTCCCCAGACCACTTCCTGTTCCTGCGGGGGCGTTCTCCACCAGCTTCTCTCTCAGCAGCAGAAGGTGACGGGTCTTCTCCACCTGGGGGAGGGGAGGAGGAGGGAGGGAAGGAGGGAGATTGAGAGTGGAAGAGGGAGAAAGAGGAAAGTATGAAGAGAGGAAGGGAGGGGGGGAGGGAGAAGTGGAGGAGGAGGGAGGGAAATAAGTGGAGGATGGACAGAAGAAGGGAGAGGGGGGAGGAAAAGAGTAAAGGATAGAGGAGAAGAGAAAGAGAAGGGAAGGGAGGGAGGATAAAACACATGATACTTTTAGTCTGAGTCCCTAGATAGAAAAGATAAGGTAGCCATCAAGTCAACATTTATTGTTACATCACAATGCAGTCCAGTCCAACATTTATAGTTGCAGACATTGGTGCAGTCAAGTCCCACTGCTCCAAACAGACCTCGTGCATCTGCTCGATCTTCTCCAGCTCCCACTGGTGCTCCAGGATGAGGCTGTCTCCCCGGGGCCTCCAGCCCGCTAGGTTCTCCTCGCCCCTCACGTATGCCACCGACGTGTCCAGGATCTTCCTCCTCCGCCGCTGCATTCCTGCTCACGCCACGCCGGGCAGAACACGCGGAAACACACACACATCCCCGGACACACACACACAGAATACGTCAGTACACTTTATCAGTAAATGTCCTCATTACTTATTCATCTGCCTGCCTTAGTGTAATTGATATTATGTCAGTCACTCTGGTTGCCATGGTAACCCGGTAGGTCTTTAGAGAGCGCGTGCGGTTCTGACCTGGGCTTCCTGTGTCTGACATCTTACACAGGCTCAGCTCGTAGATCCCCGTCACTCGGTTACTGCAACAAAGGAATAAGAGGCAAGTTGAATTTTAGACACAAAATGGCTGACGACTGCATGTTTGATACAGTCCATTGAGTTCTAAAGACACAAAATGGCCACCAGCTTCCTCACCAGTCAGGGGTCTTGGAGTAGCCGCTACCAAAGAAGTTCCTCAGCGAGCGGGGAGGCGAGATCTTTGCGTCACGAGAGTAGAAGACCATGCAGATGTCTTTGGTAATGATGGCGGGCTGGATGCAGTGGTCAAGCTGCCAAATGTGGAAACAAAATTAGCTTGTGTAGCACTGCAGGGTCACAGGCTCAATGGAGATTCGGCCACTTTGACCCAAAATGGCCACAGAACAGGTTGACCCAAAATGGCCACAGCTATGTAGACCCAAAATGGCAGCCATGAGACGTGATTAAGTTTGAACCAAAATACACGCAACTGACCTCCAGGTATGCAGAAAGGGTCATGAATATCTTCTCTCCGTAGGGAGTCACCCGGTTGAGCAGGAGAGAGTTGTGCAGGGAGCTGTCCCACACTGCCTCAAAACGGTAGAAGGTCCTAGAAGGAGAAACGACAACCTTTAGCTCTGGTCTCTGATGAGACTTCTATATTTAGATTCAAAGGGAATTGCACTAGTTAAGAGGCTATTTCAACCCATTTCTAGCTACAAAGTGCTATGCTTTATGTCACAAAAGACACAAAGAGCTTAGAAAACTAAGCAATCTAGCTACTGTTGGGTTCAAAGTAATAGAGAAAAATACTGAAAGTGATTAACTACAGTTTCATATGCAGTTGTGGGTAGGGGTTTTTAAAACATGTAATTTACTGCCGTCATTCCCCTTCCTTCTAAACGGATGCGTTGACAAGACAACAAGTTCGCTGGACTGTGAACATAGTCGCATCCATTAGTGAGTCAACAGACTTCTGTGAAGGGGGAACGCTGGATAGCAGTGAGGAGAGGGGGTGAGCGAGCATGCCGAGGAGAAATCTCGACGACAAACGACCGCAGCAGGTGTCACAATCATCAACCGTGTGTGACAAGCAGCAGGTGAGAGAGTGGCACGTTACGTGTTTGACAGGCAGAGCTAGCTAACAACCTGACGTCATAGAAAATCAAGACAGGGCCCGTAATGTCAGTTACTTATTTTATTTTTGACGTTTTGTTGTTGTTGTTGCCACATTCCTGACACGGGCGAGAAGCAAGGTGGCTTAACTGTCGTCGACATTCCATAACAGCCGCACACTATCTACCGAGTCTGATTATGTCCGTTAGTTTTTAAAGGAAGTTGAGCAATCGATGTGATTTCTCGGCGTCACGTCCAATTAGCTGATTAGTACATCGAGCTGACGTAGTGAAATTGTGGATTAGCACAAGGGCTACAACTACTACAACAACTCCTGCTTCTCTGAGCCATCTGTCAATGACAGCCCAAGCTTTTTAGATGACTCATCCTTGCAGTGCCGTTTCCAGCCAGCAGAGAGCGCTCCTAATTGCAGGCTGCCTCGCCTGTCAGTGACTCAGTGGCCGTGCATATTACCGAGGCTGTGCCATAATACAAGACTCACACCGTGCCAACGTCAACTCACACTGGTGTGTGTTAGCGAAGGAGAAAATGTGTGCCATCGAGGTGCCACAGAACATCACAACCTGTGATTTCATACAAGGTTTAAGGAATTTCAGAGTGGGTGATATCAAAAGACAGAAGAAAACACACAAAATTGGTAATATTTCATTACGGTTGCCTTTATAAAGGGTTTATTTAAGAAGGAGGTACTTCATGAATCATAGTGGCAGTTATGACTCAAGTCATCAAGTGTGAAAACAGCCATTGCTTAGCAGGGCTGCACCACAAGCCGATGTCCTTCAAGATTTTGTTATCTCTCAACAACCCTTTTATAAAGGCAACTACAATGTAATGTATTACCCAAAAAATGAAACTGGCAGAAATGAGAAGTTAGCACTATACTACTGTATATATATACATATATATATCTGTGTCTATGACGACTATAAGGAGATCCATAAAGCTCTTCCGTGTGGAAGGATGTTTATGGTCGCTGGTACCTAGGAATATCCTTATCAAGACAAAGCCTGAGAGTACCCAACATCCAACGCAGCAGGAAAGAAGCACAGGAAGAGGGAGAGAGAGAGAGGAAGAGAGAGAGGAAGAGAGAGAGAGAGAGGAAGAGAGAGAGAGGGGGATAGAGAGAGAGAGAGAGGGAGAGAGAGATAGGAAGAGGGAGAGAGAGAGAGAGAGAGAGAGAGAGAGAGGGAGGATGAGAGAGAGGAAAAGGGAGAGAGAGGAAGAGAGAGGGAGAGAGGAAGAGAGAGAGGAAGAGAGAAAGGGAGGAAGAGGGAGAGAGAGAGAGGAA
>NC_140378.1:19667500-19730000 GCF_054491055.1 Hypomesus nipponensis
ACTCTATGAAGGACTCGGTCACCTCCACGGATATCTGACCATGAAGGTGGACATCAGGTCATGCTACAGAAAAGGCTCTAGCCATGGTTGGTGTGTCTGTGTGTGTGTGTGTGTGTGTTTGTGTGGGGGGAGGGTAAGAGTGTGTGTGTAGGAGTGTCCCCTTACGTTCTGGACATGGTAAAAGCCCAGAGGAGATCCTTTTCCAGAGTTCTTCAGGGGCTCAGTGGAGAAGGCCTCGTCATGACGATGCAGGAAGCTGAAGGGAGAACAGTCTAGGTCACTACAGTATAAACTTCAGGGTCTGGATTTGCGTGTTTAGTAAGTGTGTGTGTGTATCTGTATTCAGTAAGTGTGTGTGTGTGTGTGTGTGTATCTGCGTACAGTAAGTGTGTGTGTGTGCGTCCGGTCAAACAGGACTCACTTGAACTGGCAGAAGATGTCTGCGTACTCGGGCAGGATCCCACTGGCCTGCAGGACGGTGACTCTGAAGGTGAAGATGCTGCCCACCTCCAGCCGGGCCGCCAGGCCTTCTCCAGGCCCCAGCTTGGACTCGCCCAAGTCCCCTAGCTTCAGATCTGCCCCCAAAAACAAGTCACATTACCAGGGCGGCCTCGATCGCAGGACAAGTTCACCTGCAGTACCGCGAGGACTTACAGCAGCGGCCTGGGTTCGAATCCGGTCCTTTTCAGGCTCTTTTTGCTGCCTGTCATCTGTCTCTGTCTCTGTCTCTCTGTGTGTCTCTCTCTCTGTCTTTCTCTCTCTGTACATTTTTTAAGAAAATCTGCTTTGAGCATGCCAGGTGTCACTTTCTAAAGACTATCCCCTCTCTAGAGACTCTCTGTCGGGGGGGGTGGGGGTCATGTTTACGAGGGGCGGGGTGAAGGGCCGTGGGTGGGCGACGCCTCTACTCACCCACGTCCCTGATCCTGTGGAGCTCTTCCGAGGGGGCGATGATCTCTGAACTCTGCCCCTGACCCTCCACGATCCGCAGCTCCTCCAGGGAGATGCCAGAGCGGGTCATCACTGTGCAGGGAAAGTCATTCTGAACGAGGGAGGGAGGGGGAGGGATAGAGAGAGAGGAAGGAGAGAACAGGAATGAGGGGGAGGGATAGAGAGAGAGGAAGGAGAGAACAGGAATGAACATCTAGCATGTGGCAGAAATGAAACACTCAAACAACCTATGAGTAAATCTTGAAGATAAAACCATCCTTTATTTTGTATACTGCTACTTTAAATGTTAAATAAACCAAAAGATGATATTGTTATGTTAATTTATTATAGTAAATTACTTATTTTTTGTAATATTTTGGGTTTTAACCTAGATAAAATGTAACTAGTGTAAATTGTTTCTGGTTCTCTACCTTTCTGAAGTACTCGTCATCGAAGGAGATCTTGGCGGTTCCAGACTGTCTCACCCCGGAGCCGTAGTCAGGCGCCTCCTCATCAGCTGGGAAACGACGAGTTGTCGTTATGTCACACACGTTACCTCACACACACTCACAACAATGTGTTTACTGACACACACACTGTCTTCTGTCCCCGGCACTAAGGAACCTAGATTCTTAGCAGTCTCAAAAACGTTCAAACCCTTAGGTAAGTCAGGTCTTTGTTTCCAGGATGTGGAGTCTAAAAGACTTTATTGTTTACATTAAAATGGGTGTGGAGAACCTATACTATAGGGGGAGAATCTAGAGAATACTCGATTAGAGTATTCACTATCCTCACCCACAATAACCTGTACCCCCAGAGCAGGGTAGAGATAGAAAGACAGAGAGAGAGACAGAGACAAAGAGAGAGAGACAGAGAGAGACAGAGAGAGAAAGAGACACAGAGAGAGAGACAGAGAGAGACAGAGAGAGAGACAGAGAGAGAGAGACAGACAGAGAGAGAGACAGAGAGAGAGACACAGAGAGAGACACAGACAGAGACATCGTAATAGTTCTGGTCCTCACCAGCAATGGCCTGCACCCCCACGCGCAGGAAACCACGCACTTCGCCTTTCTCCGTCACTATGGCAACGCGGTGGACCAGGGGAACGGGGTACAGCAGGTTGCTCAGGTACACAAAGGCCCTGGAGGAGAAGGAGGAGGAGGAGGAAGAGAGGTGAAGATCCGGAGATGGTCATCAAAGCACATCGTCCTGGATATTCAAATCCCAAGTTAAAGTTCAAGCTTCAATTAGATAAAGAGCATAGATGAACCGGATATTATATTTGTGTTTGTTACATTACTTATTTAAAATGTAAATGGATAAACTGCTAATGGAACTAGGCAGTGCGGAACCCTTACTAAGTCTGCCTTCTTTCTTGTGACATCATTCCTACCCACCATGTGGATGATGTCACAGGATTAGTGCAGCTCTGACCAATTACAAGGAGGCAGCAGGATGAGTCATGTATGCGTACGCGTACGTGTGTGCTGAACATGACTTTATCCTCCGTCCCACGTCCCACAATCACGCACAGTTAAGCAGAAGCGTACGTGGTTAGTCACTTCATCTGTGTTTAGGGTTACTAATGACACAAATCGGGGCTGATTAATATGTAAACAACACGAACAAAACAAGGTTGAATACCAAATGATGAAAAGAAACAAGAGGCTGTTTGTGAGCGAAGTGAAAGGAGCGTGAGGTTGGAGCCCAGCAGGTAACAGACTGGCGTCCTGCTGAAAGGGTGTGTTCAGTCACAGTCACACCACGACGTGTCGTCTTGTGGTGGTGATTTGCAGCCTCCCCTTTCCCTCCATCCTTTCCCCCCATCCCTCCCACCCTCCCTCCCTCCACTTCTCTCCTTTCCCTCTCTCCATACTTCCCTTTTTACCCTCCCTCCCTCCCTCCCTCCCTCCCTCCCTCCCTCCCTCCCTCCCTCCCTCCCTCCCTCCCTCCCTCCCTCCCTCCCTCCCTCCCTCCCTCCCTCCCTCCCTCCCTCCCTCCCTCCCTCCCTCCCTCCCTCCCTCCCTCCCTCCCTCCCTCCCTCCCTCCCTCCCTCCCTCCCCTTCCTTCTCTATTCTTCTGCAGAGAGAACCCAAGGCTGAGAAGAGAAATGTCAGGCAGACTGCTGAGGTCACAATGACGCAGGTAGCTGGAGAGAGCACTATAAAGATGACAGCTCAGTCAGGCTGGGCCTGCATCAATCTGGCACACTGATTGGTGGGCTGTGTTTACTTGGCTGAGCGTAGGGGCTGATGCGATATGAATAAAGTGTGTCTGGTATCACTGGTGCCATGGATACTGGACATCGTCAATCACGGTTGAAAGACTATATCATGTAGTCATTTAACAGATGCTTTTATCCAAAGAGATGTACTGTGCAGAACGGGGATTTTCAAACCTGCCAACTCCTGATTTGCAGTCAAATGCTTCAACCACTAAGCTATACCCTCCCCTATTTAACTTTCATCTAATTTCATAGATTATAACAAAATTATTTATGATGTAATCAGTAACAGTAAGAATTAGAATCATTAAGATTCTACAATGTTAAACCTCATAGAACAGAACACAAGTTGAACACATTTTACAAGGTCAATAAAATAAAAAAAATAATAATAATAATAATAATAATAAACAAAGACAGATAAAACAGGGAACAAAGTAGAATCAGAGGTAATACAAGTAACCAGACAGATGATCGTGTCGCCCCTACTGGACAACCTTCCAGAGTCAGGGTGGAGGTTAGTGTGGTCAGCAGTGAGATGGGGGTACATGGGAGACAACGACACAAGCCTGGACTAAAGAGGAGAGTAGAGACGCTGGACACCCTGGTCGCTCTGCTTACAGATGCAGAGACACTTCACACGTCATCAGGTTACATTAACTACTGTGGGACTGCAGAGCACCACCAACACCAAGAACATTTTAGATGTATTGGGACGGCAATAGTTAGAGTTCATTGTGGTTTGGCACTACAAGTTAGTATGATGTTCAGTCGTTAAATAAATACTTTATTATGATTCTGCACAGACATTTGACAGCTCTAACTCTTCTACTCTTAGAACGGATTAACCAGAATCAGCTTTACTAGCCAAGTAAACTGACTGGGAGTCAGATGGCTGAGCGTTGAGGGAGTAGGGCTAGTAATCATAAGGTTGCCGGTCGATTCCCCGCCGGGCCAAATGACGGTGTGTCCTTGGGCAAGGCACTTCACTCTACTTGCCTCAGGGGAATGTCCCTGTACTTACTGTAAGTTGCTCTGGATAAGAGCGTCAGCTAAATGACTAAATGTAAATGTAAGTATGTAATTTGACTCTGGTTTTGGATGTTTCTCTGTTATGAATACAGACACAGTGAGAGGAGGAACAGGGGAGTACCAAGCAGCGACGTCTCAAAACTAGGGCAAGACACTCAGACTATGGGATCACATCTGCTCAGATGCCTTTGTTTAACTCTCCACATCATTAAGTGATGAAGCCATTTCTATCTCTGGCTGTGCCGCAGCCTGTTCTGAGAGACTGTTGCGTTTTAGATCCCACTACTTCAGGGCTGACTGAGTTAGCGTTTAGCATTAACAAGATAACCTTCAGACTGCTCTGGAAGGTTAAGGGGGGGTCGGTAAGTGACTTGGTGATCTTAAATATCAGAGTTTCAAATGTCGAGGCAGTGCAGCCTAGCAGTCAATGCTAATAAAGCTGTCATTGCATAAGCTACACAGAACGACAGTCCAGAGAATGACCCCTAGTCTCCCCCGGCCAGGCTTGTGCGGGGGGGGGGGGGGGGAACCCCAGCTACACCGACATGGCTGGTCACCAACCTTCCCACCAGTATGAACCAGGGGGAGCGGTCGTAGAAGGGGTCCTGGCCGTCGCTGAAGATGTCTGAGCCCTCCTCGGTGCCGGCGTCGGAGCTGGTGTCGTCCACGAAGGCCTCGTCGTCCATCAGGTCCGACATCTCGCTCTGGCGCTCGTCCGCCAGCTCGGTGATGTCAGAGTCGGCCGTGGAGAAGGTGGGCGACGGTGTGCGGTCCGCCAGGTGCTCGTTGACGCAGCCGTGGAATATGGGGGAGCTAGGGGAGGGGAGGTAGGGAGTAATGAAGGGGAGGGGAGGTAGGGAGTAATGAAGGGGAGGGGAGGTAGGGAGTAATGAAGGGGAGGGGAGGTAGGGAGTAATGAAGGGGAGGGGAGGTAGGGAGTAATGAAGGGGAGGGGAGGAGGTAGGGAGTAATGAAGGGGAGGGGAGGAGGTAGGGAGTAATGAAGGGGAGGGGAGGTAGGGAGTAATGAAGGGGGAGGGAGGAGGTAGGGGAGGGGAGGAGGTAGGAGAAAGGGTGTAATGAAGGTGGAGTGAGGGAGGAATAGAGGGGGGAGGTATGGAGGGGGGGTGGTGGGGATGCGAGGAGGGGCAAGCAGCGAATGAAGGTAACAATGGAAAGTGTTATAGAACTAAACACAGTTCATAGAGTTTGAGTTTTCTACTGAAGAGTGAAGAGTTGGAAGGTGTGGTTTGTATCAGTACTGAGTATATGATCAACGTACATCAGAATCGTAGAGAGAAAATCATCGTTATTGCTTCATTCATTGTGCGAAATGTTTTTTTTAAGAGCAAATATTGTCACATCTGTTTCCAGAGGGGCTGACACAAATTCAAAATAAACAAAATAAGCTCTCACAAAATTATCACTTGAACAAAAGACACATCAACACAAAATGGTATAGATGCATAAAATGAAATGAAGTAAATACAAAGTGAAAATAACAAATGAAAAATGAAACCCTTACTGGTCAGACTGAACAAAACATACTGAAAAAACATGTTCAAAAAGTGGAACGTAAAATGAATAAAACTAAACGCTCCAATGACAGAAAATGAATAAATTCAAAACCACAACCACATATAAACATAAATAATGGAATGGATGACGGTGTAAATGGAATGAAGCATGAAGTGTTCATATAAATGACCTCAGTTGTACACACCAAACTAATTCAACCCCTTCTGATGCCGGCGTCAAAGTATAAAAACTAACAATACTTCTAAACCGACAGAAAAAAACTAAAAATAAAACGAAAACCGACAGACTGAACACAATACAAGTCGATTCAAAACGCTGTGACACAGAACAGGATGCCCAGAGCTGGCTAGCGTACCTTCCCACCAGTTTGAACCAATGAAAGCGGTCGTAGAACGGGTCATTTCCTGTCAGCGCGCCCTCGTTGTCGTCCTGAACGGACGAGGCCAGTTCTCCGGCACGGTCGTACATCTCCCTCATCTGCTCCAGCCTCTGCCTGCAGGGACGTGCCAAAACCACAAAGTATTATACTTCAAGTATACATTTAGACCTAGTTTCCCCAGACATAGATTAAGTCTAGTCCTAAAGTAAGAGAAATATTCTGTGAAAATCTCCATTGAAAATGTTTTTTGTCTAGGACAAAACTTGATTGATGTCTGGTACACTGAACCACAAAGTATACTACAAGCACACATACATCACTACATTTTAACTTCCAATTGTGTGGGGAAAAAATCTAATGCAATGAAAATTGACAACGCTCTATTTAAAATGAATGGTGGTGGTTCAGAGTCGGTGCGGAGCGTACTTGAGCTTCTCCAGGGACCAGTAGTGCGTGGCCCCGTTCTTCAGATCCTGCACCTCCACCGCCACCACGGTGCGGGGGAAGGGCCTGGAGTCACGCTCCTTCTCCGGCTCGGGGGGCAGCAGGTCAGGGGGCAGCGGCGAGTACAGGGTGTCCGTCAGCAGTACGAACTGGAACTGGACCTGAGGGAGGGAGGGAGGAGGAGGGTGAGGAGGGAGGGAGAGGAGGAGGGTGAGGAGGGAGGGAGAGGTGGAGGGCGAGGAGGAAGGAGGGAGAGGTGGAGGGTGAGGAGGGAGGGAGAGGTGGAAGGAGGGAGAGGTGGAGGGTGAGGAGGGAGGGAGAGGTGGAGGGCGAGGAGGAAGGAGGGAGAGGTGGAGGGTGAGGAGGGAGGGAGAGGTGGAGGGTGAGGAGGGAGGGAGAGGTGGAGGGTGAGGAGGGAGGGAGAGGTGGAAGGAGGGAGAGGTGGAGGGAAAGAGAGGAGGGTGGAAGGAGGGAGTGGAGGCAGAGAGAGGAGGGAGTAAAGAATTCAGTAAATGTAATAAATAAAATGTAGGTGGCGGAGAAAGAGAAAGGGATAGACAGAGCGACAGGGAAAGTTGGAGATAAAAAGAAAAAAGGAGAGGAGGGGAGGAGAAGGAAGCAATAACAGAGATAGAAAACAGTCACGGGTCATTTAATAACCGTCAATTCTCCAGCTGTGTGCTGAAAGGACCATGTCCCGTCCCTCTCACACACAGCCCTTGCCTCCCCTGTGGACGTGACAAGGTTGAATAAGTCATATCAATCCATACGTTCGTCCATGGTCAGCCCTGTGCTACCGAGGCCTACTGAGATCATATCCATTCCAGCAAAAAGCAAACCAGGACATAAATAAGAGAGCAGAAACTGTAGATAAATAAAGGAGTCATGTCAAAGGCATATATGTGACAGTGGACTCAACATTTATGACCCTGCTCCTACAGCTTGACATGTCTATAATCAGAGGATAAATTCCAGGTCTCTGGAGGGACCAGACAGACCATAATAAAGAACAGCCCAAGAACAGTGCAGCCATCGCATGTTAGCTGTGATTTATACAATATCCCCATGTGTTGGTCCCTGACATAAATACCACCGCTGCCCGGATAATCTGAAAGGAGTCGTGCTCAGCATTTTTCCTGACATCCCCTTTAGGTCGAATGTTGTGTTTTTGTGGAGAATGTAGAGATCAATCAAGTCTCGTTGGAAATGTTCATCAAACTTGTGTTGTCCTTTTAGATCATACAACAGTATGTGGGTGTCAGGATTTACACCCTTCCTGCCACCATCCCCTCTTTCCTCCCCTCTCCCTCCATCCCTCCTTCCTCCCCTCTCTCTCTCCCTCCCCTCTCTCCCTCCATCCCTCTCTCCCTCCATCCTCCCCTCTCTCTCTCTCTCCCTCTCTCCCTCCATCCCTCTCTCCCTCCATCCTCCCCTCTCTCCCTCCATCCTCCCCTCTCTCCCTCCTTCCTCCCCTCTCTCTCTCCCTCCCCTCTCTCTCTCCCTCCCCTCTCTCCCTCCATCCCTCAATCCCTCTCTCCTTCCATCCCTCCCCTCTCTCCCTCCATTCCTCCCCTCTCTCCCTCCTTCCTCCCCTCTCTCCCTCCTTCCTCCCCTCTCTCCCTCCCTCCATCCCTCCTCCCTCCCTCAGTTACCTTCTTCTTGAGCTCCACGCTGATGGCGTTGGCCTCCTTCAGGTACACGGCGTTGCCCCACAGCTGGTCTCTGAGGGAGGTGAACTGATGGTACCTCCACTTCCTGAAGGCCCACTGGGCCAGCTCAAACTCATGCTGGGTCCAGGGCACTGGGGGTTTAGGATTAGACTGTTTAGGAGCGACACACACTCAGATGCATGCAGGCCTAAGAACAGACACACACACTATATCTCTACCACACACACAAACTCTCGGACACACAATGACTATCACAAACACAGTCTCTCACACACACACACACACACACACACACACACACACACACACACACACACACACACACACACACACACACACACACACACTTCACAATTGTGATGTTAACTACTTGTTTGATTTGATACCATACTTTTTTAGATTGTTGTATTGATCTGGATTGTGATTTTTTCCAAACAAATGACAACATTATTATGCTCTTTTTAGGTGTTAGCATAATTGATGAAGGAATTAATAGTATGGATGTGATTCTCTAATTAGTGGATAACAAATATAATAAGAATTTTGATTTTATTTTATTTTTTTACTGTGAATTGCATGTCAATCTTAGTATTGTCGAAAAATGACCACTTGATGTTATTGAAATAGGCGATACGCACATCCCAAAAGATTCGGTTCTGTATAGAAAAAAAGGTGACAACACAATATAGTTTCACTTTTCAGGAACTCCCTGAGACAATGTCAAGAGTATAAGTATTGTAGAGGGGCCTCAAATGCATTTGACGCCCTCCATGTTTAGGATGTTAGCACACAGAGTAGCAAATGAATCTCACACACCTTCCTCCTCCTCCTCCTCTTCTTCTTCCTCGTCGGGCGTCTCTGCGGCCAGCGAGCGCGTCTCCACCTGTTTCTGGAGTTCCTGTAACTTGCTCTCATAGACCTGCGCAGCACGGCAGAGGAGACAGTGGACACTGCCTGTCAACAGACAGGACTACAGAAGGAGTTAGCCTAGCCTAGCCTGAATCACCAGAAGGAGACAATGGACACTTCCTGTCAACAGACAGGACTACAGGAATAGTTAACCTAGCCTTGCCTGAATCACCAGAAGGAGACAATGGACACTGCCTGTCAACAGATAGGACTACAGAAGGAGTTAGCCTAGCCTTGCCTGAATCAGCAGAGGGAGACAATGGACACTTCCTGTCAACAGATAGGACTACAGAAGGAGTTAGCCTAGCCCTAGCCTACCCTGAATCACCAGAAGGAGACAATGGACACTGCCTGTCAACAGATAGGACTACAGAAGGAGTTAGCCTAGCCTAGCCTGAATCACCAGAACAACAACAACATCAGCCATTCAAGCTACTACTTCTGTACGAGTGTGACTGTGAGTGAGTGAGAGAGAGAGTGAGTATGTGGGTGAGAGAGTGAGTATGTGGGTGAGTGAGAGAGAGTGAGAGTGGGTTCAATGGGAGTTCAGGGCACAGGGTCACTTCCCTGACGTAGCCTATTAAATGTGCAAATTAGAAAATGAAAGTTATCAAACCGGTTTAAAATAAATAAAAAAGAATCAACGAGGGCAAAACCGTATCTAATCTTTCCAACCATGACACTGCTGATGTCCTCGCTGCCAAATAAACGACTAAAGTGGTCAAAACTATGTGACGGCTCATTTCACCAGACTGGAGGGAGGTGACTACAGAGCACTCCACTGAGGGGAGCTCTGAAAGCAGGAGACTCACAGCAGACAGCTTTGCCAGTGACCTCATCCTGTTTGTTCAGGGTCTTCTGGAGGGACAATGCAGCCTTTCACATCATTAACTCCTTCCATCCCTCTACCCTTTCAGCTCAGGGGAAACTCAGTCCTCATGTAGGAAGACAATCTCTTCACGGCTAAACTATACTAAAGTTTGTGGTAACTCAATACAACGATGGGATGAAAATGAAATGATCAATGATGATGTTTATAAAATGACAGGCAATGCAGAATTGTTTTTTTTTCCCGTCTTTATCAATTAAGTTTGAATTAGATTCAGTCTACCATATTGAGAACCTAGATGATGATCAAATTTTTCAAGCTTATCTAATTATTACTTGTTCAAATTTATAAACTTTAAGGAAAGGATATGATTTGAGGTATATATTTGTAAATCAAACAATGAGATGGGTACCAGTTAGATTGCTGTAGCTGCATTTTGAACAAGTCATTTTTATTTCAGTCATACTTTGAAAATTGATTTCCAGCAACACAAAGTGATTCATTATATCCTAGATAAACCAGTAAACAACAAAAAGTTCATATATATTTGCACAAGGTGCTTGATTCAGCCACTTACAAGGAAACACAAGGTGGTTTACACAGCCTAGCAAGGCACAGGTTCCAGATATTAGACTGACACTGAAACACTCACTAAAGATCTTAGACCCGACATAAAATTCATATATATGTAATTTGTTTCTCAAAAGAACAGTATACTCTGTACATTGTCCATTCATATAATTTTGCATATTTTTCCAGCTCTCCTGAAAGTAAAATGTGTAGTGGCACCAGTACATAGTTTAATTAACATTCTATACTGAAGCATGTATTGTAGCAGAACACATATGGTCTAAGGCATGCAAAGATAGTCTTATAGGCACTAGCTGTTTAAAATGAAGCGAAATGCACAGATATAAGATATTATATTCATGATTCTCATTTGGTTTATAACGCGGTAAAGCAGAACAGGCACTATACTATAAACTCTACATTCTAAGCACTGATTGTTATTCTTTTGATTAACTCTCCAATGTTCATAAGATACCAATATTTTTCTCCAAACATTTAAATCATTCAGTTTTTGCACCTGAAACACTATCTTATAACGGTGCTGTTTTATTAGTCACAGGGTTTTGTTAAAGCTACAGTACTTGATGCAAGCAGCCAGGATCATAAGGCAGACACTACTTCCCACTTTCTTCGATGCAAAACAGCAAGGCAGTGTCTTCACATAAGTATAGTCCAGCTTTAAGGTTCAGAAACTGCTTACTCAATGATTAACACGAATGCTGGCACCAACAGATTCTGAAATCGACAGGAAGAATCAAACAACTATTGTAACGTCACTTCTTCACAATGTTGAATGGATAAATCACTTGAAATATGCAAAGACCTCAAATTCTCTGTTTTCCTTCCAAGGATTCTTTCGAGTGAGTCTTCTGAAACCATAGCAACACTCTGCTGGACTCTCTGATCGGGAACTGTGTTTTGTGCACAAACTCGGTGAACCATGAAATAATAAATGCAATTCTAATAGATTCAGAGGACTCCCAAGGAGAACGGCGACATCCCCGTGGGAACAGAGGTGCTTTAACTGTGTGCGGTAATGTCAGAACAAAGAGGTTCGGAACAAGTGACGTCTACATTTTTCACATCCATGAGTAAACCACCGCCAAAGTTGCAGTTTGTCCACGAGAAGTTTGAAATCAGCTTATGCACAGATTTGAGGAAGTGCAGCACTGTTAAGGTGAGAGGGGGCATCTCTCTAGTCTTTTACATGTAAAAGCTTGAAATGACTGGCTAGACAAGAACAATTCTCATTTTATCCCATTTTTGCAGCTCCCCAAGTTAACTTTGTTAGTTTCCATTAATGGCAGATTTTATGGTAATTTTGTTTTTTCAGTTAGCAGTCTCTCTGTAAGCAGGGGTTAGAAACCAGGTCAAAAGGGATTGAAAGGAGAGAGAGGGAGAGAGAGGGAGAGAGAGAGAGAGAGAGGTTTTTGTAGTCTGGGTGTAATTGTAGGGAAATGCTAATGTTAGCGAACCATTGAGACACTCTTGAAATCTGTACCAATCATTCAGTCTCTTTCCTTTCAAAAGGCAATCAAGTCTGATCAATGGTTTTTAGGATAAATGAATATTCTAAATACATAAAATCCTTTTTTCTAAAACGGACATGTTTTCCTATGGCAGGTAAAGTTATGATGAGATAGTTTTGTGCATTCTGTGTCACCATATTTCTGGATGTTATACCAATTCAGGCATATCCTACCTTAAAACTTAATAGTTCAATTGTTACACATAAAACAAAATGTGAATGACAGTTTAGCACTTCATAGGTTTGTAAATAGAAACCACTGACTCTCATCCAAGAGTCATGGCGGATTAAACATTGTAAATGAGCCAATACTGCACGACCTAAAATGTAAACACAGGATGAAAAGCCACAATGAGGATCTGGCAAACAAACAAATGATGATCTGTGTAAAACTGTGAACAATGTGAATATGTGACGATGTATGGACTTCTCCTCAGTCAATCCTTCCACCTTCAGTTGGCTTCAATGGCTTCCTGACAGCCCTCCCAAAGTGTTGACAAACAGTGCAACGCACCTGACACACTGGCATTAGTCATACGGATGATGAAAATCAACTGTTCTCTCCTTAATTACAAGTTTTGGATTAACCAACAACAAACCAAACACACTGTTCAACACAAGACCTCTCAGTTTGAGCTGTTTTGACTCAATGTGGACCAAAATAATTTGGAGCTTGTTGTGATCTGTAATGTGTTTGTCTGCTCCAAGTACATCCCCCTCCCCCCCCCCCACCTCTTCCACAAGGTCCCAAATCTACACAGCCGTCTCTCTGCTAGCCTTTAGGTTAGGAGCGGACAGCTGTCTGCGCATTCTAGGTGGGGCCTGAAAGCTGGTTTGGTGGTTTGGATGGTCAGTTTGGTGGTACCGTTGCTGGTGACTAGAGAAGCCGGCGTCTGGATAGGGCATGGTGTTGTAGTGGCAGGGTTGGTAGGGCTGGGGTTGGGGGTAAGGATGAGGGTGGGAGTGGGGGTATGGGTGTGGCTGCGGAGCTTGGTTTTGGTAGTGGCGCGGCGCGTAGAAGCCCTGAGAATGCCTCCTGTTGTCAGGCTGCTGCAGAGACTCCATGGAGCCAGAAGATCTCTGGCGGTGGTTGAAAGAGTTGCTGCGTCCTCGCTCAAAGGGTTGTTGTTGCTGGTGGTTGTTGTTGTTCCTATGGTTGTGTCTCTGGCCCTGGCCCTGGCCCTGGCCCTGCCTCTGGCCCTGCCTCGGACCCTGGCCTTGCTCTAGGTCTTTGCTCCGGCGTAGTACGACAGGGCTTGGCAACGGAGGGGAAATCTGGACCACGGGAGGGGCCGGCCTCTCTCTAGACTCTCCACCCCCTTCCTCCGCCTGGTCCTGGCCGCCCTCCTCCTCCTCCACGGCCTCTTTGGGCACCTTCAGCTCTATGACCTGCTGGTCGGTGATGATGATGTGTGTGCCGGGGCTCCAGGAGTTGCGGTGCGTGGGGTTGCTCCGGAAGGGGAAGCGGAGCTTGCGGTCCTCGGGGGGTATGAAGCGATGGGGGCCGTTCTGCCGGCGGAGTTGCTTGGAGATCTCCTGCTGCTGGAGGTTCTTCAGACGCACCTGCTCCTGACGCATCCACCGCATGTGGCCCCGACGCAGGGTGGAGCCCTCCTCCCCACCAGCCATCTGATGCTCTGGGTGCTCGTTTTCAGCTCCATCCGCCAAGGGGGGCCTGCCCTCTCTGGGGCTGGGGGTCCGTGCGGTGCTGCCGGGAGGGCTCACACCAGGGGACTTGGAATCGGGGGCCTCCGAGGCAATGAGGGGAAGCACCTTCTCCATCTTGACCATCTTGTTTCTGAGGGCGCGGATCTCCACGTCCTTAATGTTGTTCTGCTTCTTCACTTCGTCTAGGATGTCCTCCAGCTTGTCGATGTGGACTTTGAGGTCGTCCATGTCGGCCACCCCTCCCCCCCCTCCCCCGCCCCCGCCCCCTCCACCCCCCCGGGGCCCGCTGGGGACGACGTCCTCGATGCGTTCGTCCCCGACCCCAACGGTGTCCCACACGTCCCGGGCGACCGCCCGCCACGAGTCGCGTTCGTTGGGGTCCTTCTTGCTGTAGCTCTCGCAGAGCTCCTTCATCTTGACGATGGCCAGCGCCTCGATCTCCTGCCGCGATTGGCGGAAGTCGTTCAACGCCACCTCGTAGCAGATCTCCTTCACCGCCTGGATCTTCAAGTCGGAGATGGTGACCCACTTGGAGTCTTTGGTGATCCGGCGGCGCTGGGGGATCTGGTACATTTTGATTGGCTCTCGTCTTTTCCCGCTGCTGGGTAAACCGCACTTTTTGACTATGGTTTGCATCTTGCTGGGAGGCAGTTTTTCCCTCAGGGAGGTGATCAGTCTCCAGCTCTCCTCACAAGACCGCTTATCTGAGTCATCACCACTATCAGAGTCTCCGTCCTTGATGGGGGGGGAAAAAAACAGGACACGAACCAAAAAGGTTCCCAACAAAATGGGAGAAATTAAAATGGGGAAATTAAAAGAGGAAGGATGGCTTTTTAAAAGGATGGATACAGGTATGAATATGCAACATGGGAACTGATAGTTGAGCTTTGAATTATTGGGTGTTTCAATCGCGGCTAACATAACAGACTTCCAATTCATTTATTTTGGGATACAACCATTTTATAGTAATACAAAATTATGATAAAAACCATTTCTGGAACATATATCATTATTCTACATAATGATGTATGACAAACATGCAGTCTTGAATCCCACAAGTATAAATCCAAGGTGGAATTGAATCCTTGGACAAAACATTAAATGAAATGATACTGACAGTGGCTTTCATTGACTTTCATTTATGTTTTCCGGTACCCTGACATTTACTGATAAGTTTAATCTAATGCTGTGTAAATGTGTGTTTAGTGGATGTTTCACTAATGCAAAACTCTCTCATTTGAAGATGTTTCCAATCATAAGTTAAAAATAATAAAATTAACCAAATAGGGACATCTAGGCTGGTATTGTTCCAAATGTTGCATATTGATATTAAAAATGATAAAGCATGACTATCATGATTAGAAACAAAATATCAACAGAAAAGGGGACAGGTGTTGATCTAGGTTCTTCTGACATATATCCCAATTCCTCCTCTTCATTAATTTTAAATCATTTGGGCACTTGATAGCTGGATCCCAAACATGGTGCGAGGCATGCAGAAAAGCAGCTGAATTTTGAAGCAATTTCCCACTCGAAGTCCATGGAAAAGTATTTGTTTAGGAGTTGCTCTAGTGTTAGCAGTAGGTTAGAAGGAGACATAAGTGGTCTTGCAGTTTTAGAGGAAAGCCAGTAGACAGATATGACAGGCAGAAGGAAGGTTAAAGTGTTAATCCACTACACAAGAAAGATGTTAGAAGAAAATGCAGTTTCTCATTTTGGCAGACAAAGTACATTACAGATCACAACCAGTTGCAAAAGATGAAAGACTCTAAAGTGGACTAAGATGGTTCACTTGGCCACCGGTCAATGGTCGATATCCGTGGGGGTAAAAAAATCCAACATCCCAAAGAAATTCTGCATATTTTTGCTTCGAAACGCAGACTTTCTAGAATGCTGTTCAGGATTCTGTTGTTCTACATCCTCTGGGAACAGAGTCTTCAAAAGGCATTGGATGACTGGATGTTTGTGAGTGAAATAGGGACATGAGGTGACATGCTTTTGTATGAGGTGAGTGAGAGTTTATCCTACATTTAAATCACCTGAGAATATAAAGCCTTTTGTGACTTGACTGACTGACTGCACCAGGAGCAAATCCTGAGTGTGTGACATCAGCACAGGTAAGGCTAGCAGAGAGAGGTCGCCAAAGAAGTCAATGAGAAACCACATAGTCGCTATCGGTCGGGAAAAAATTAAAACTACGGCAAGGTATCTTAGTTATTACAATGCATTGTACATGACCAGCAACTGCATTGAAGAGCTGATTACTCAAGACACAACAGGGCAGGAAACTAGAGTAAGAATCTAAACCAAGCAAATCAACAGGCGCCACAACATTGACCATTTCAACAGAAAATCACGGTAACTTAGTCTGAGACCTGCATTGAATGAGTTAAAAAAAACATGCTAAACCATGCAAAAGCAGCAACCTTTCACCCTAAATAGAACCCTGACTGATTCAATGATTTCTTTTTGTATGACAAGCCAATTTTGTTGTCAGGACTTGGGAGTTGGTAAAAGTGGATGAATTCAATCTGAAATCAACCTTTTATTTCACATTCTGCTCTTATAAGTGCTGTTTTGCAGGGTTCAGTTACGTCTAGAAGGGAACGTGGGAACAGGGAAAATAGGAATTTAGAAGAGGGAGGAAGCTCACAATCTAATTCTTTCTGATTTCATTCTTTCTGAGACGCTATCGTCAGAATCAGGAATAGGAAATCATGGGGAAAATGTTCTTTCTCTATGTAGAACTGGGCGAAGAAGATTTCAAACCTCCATGCAAGAAAAACAGTCATGCGCTAAGAGTTTGCTTCTCACAAACAGACACACACACACACACACCTGAAGTGTCTCGAAAGTGTAAGAGCTCATTGTGAGAAATTAGTGCTAGTCAGACTTTAACGGAGCAAGTGGGAAGCAAAGGCCCGTCAACACCTAAACTAGCTACTCTTGGTATAGAGGCTAGATCTAACCATTAGAGAACCATGCTTTAACATTTTGTATCCCAATACACAAAAACAACTTGAATGGCTATTAACTTTAGGATATCAAAGTTCCTAAAATAATCAATAACACAAATGCACTGTCCCAAAAACAACCCCCAAGGTCAACCCTATATGGTGTTCCAATCCTCTAAGACATGTGTTGTGATTCTAGAATCTTAAGAGGGTGACCGAGGACTATTCTAGAATCTTAGGGGGTGTCAGTGGACTATTTTAGAATTTTAGAGGGTGGACTGTTCTAGAATCTTAAGGGGAAGACTATTCTATAATTTTTGATAAACGAGTACCTACCAGTCTTTGCTGCTCCAGAAGCTGGTCTGCTTCCTCCTTTTCTTTCTTGTACAAGATCTCCATCTCAGTCAGTCTAGACAAATGGCCCATAGAGGTTTTAATTAGATAGATAGATGGATCAATGAACAGGAGAATGTGTCCTCTTTGCAAGGAAAGTAATACATTATACCAACTATCCAGGTATTTTATTTTGTCCGTTTTGTACGATATGCTTCAATGGAATTTATTACCGGAGTTTATTCAAAAGTCAGAATTTGACCAACTTTAACCTTAACTAATTTAACCTTCAAACTGACTCAAAAGTCAAACTTTCTTGTCTCTTGGGGTCTGTAGACCATCCACCTGACATCTGATATATAAAAAAACAAAACAAAACAGCCATTTTGTCCACAACACCCACCTATCCATTTGCATCACCGGGTCAGTCATTATATATATTTTTTATGCAATTTAGGGTGACAGTGTTAAGGGCTCCAGCATCAGAGACATCTACCTTTTCTCCATCTCCTGCTTCATGTCGATTCCCTGCTTCTCCAGAAGCTCTCGCTGGGCGAAGGTCCAGTCCACCGGCTCCACCGGGGTCTCTGCCGACGGGGTCTTCTCCCGCTCCGCGCGCGCCTGCTCCGGGTGGTTGAAGCGGAACACGTGGTTCTTCCCCATTATGATGCGATTTCCTGTGACGAGATAAAAAGTGGGAAAACTAGTCAACAGGAGGATGGAGCAAAGAAGGATTCACGGATACAATTTGGATTTTAAACTAAACTAAAACACAACTAAACTCAAAGTTGACCTTAACTTGAAATATACTTTAAAAGGAACCTCCGAAGGGATACACACCTGAACGCAGCTGAACCGAAGCCCCGACACGCTTGCCGTTAACGTAGGTCTCCGACCCCTCACAGGGCACCAACATGACGACGACTACGGCAACAAGGACACACACACACACACACATCCTTAAACTGAAGAAAAACACACCACTCTGGATTCATCCATGCCAACCGACAAAACCCACTCCAATTCACAAAGCTTGAAACATCGAATTAACTAAAGGACTACAGACTGACAGTTTATCGATCAAAAGGGATCTCCTGTAGAATCTACGGCATTAGGCCGAGGCAGCAGCGAACGTTGCATTTCTGAGTGGATGGCTGGAAGTGTTAAAGAGTCATTTACATCTTTGGCACCAACGCACTCTCTTCATGGCACATGCGCACGCATGCGAACACCAACGATCGACCAAGCTCATCTGGTTCACGGTGCTACTCACCGTGACCGTTGGCGTTCCTCTCGCTGCAGAAGATGCAGTGCTCCTCCTTGATGTGGGCTCCACTCAGGACGATGTCCTGCCGCCTCTCAGCGTCCGCCTGGCCCACTCTGCAATCACGGGGGAGGAAGCCATTTAGAGAGAGAGACAGAGACAGAGAGAGAGAGAGAGACAGAAAGAGAGAGAGAGAGACAGAGACACAGAGAGAGAGAGACAGAGAGAGAGAGAGAGACAGAGAGAGAGAGAGAGACAGAGAGAGAGAGACAGAAAGAGACAGAGAGTAGAGAGAGTAGAGAGAGACAGAGAGACAAAGAGAGAGAAGACCCTCCACCACCCTCGCCTCCTCCTCTTGACGGCGGCCATTTTAGAGAGATCCCCTTCCGACACTCTAGCCTTCTTGGCGGCCATTTTAGTCAAGTAGACAGGTCCTCCCTGAGGATCTGGCTGAGTGTTTTATACGCCCTGCTAGCGACACGAAGCACCACTTCAGAGAACTCCCCCAGAGCAACACCTTTCATCTCAGCTCCTGTCTCTCATCGTCGTCACCTGCGGCCAATCAGGTAACTCGATACTTAACAGCAAGACGACACAGAGGGGACAAGGGAGGGCAGGCAGGGAAAGCAGCTCGATGTGAGAAGAAGAAACTGCCTAGTGATCAAAGCCAGATGGTCTGTCACCTTTGCTTGACTTCATAAAGACCCTCTGGCAGGATATAAAAGGAGGAGGGTTTCTGTGAAGTGGGCTCCCTAACGAATTACTGGAAGTTTTTCTAGCACCTCGTAGACTATTGGAGAGAAGGGTGTCAGTGCTTCACGGCTACCACGGTTACCTGGTGATTCCGTCTTTGATGTAGTACAGCAGACATTCTGACATCAAGGGGTCCTCGTTAAGGTTCACCAGGTGAGGAGTCTAAACAAAATCGAGAATATTTCATTGATTTTTCGAACAAAAATTTCGCAAGATGAATTCTTACAGCGTCCATAAACTCACAGCTGCCTTTGTTTAATCAAATAAATCCTAGAGAAAGTGCCGGAAACACATTTTAACACAATTACGTTCACTCATTAAGACATCAAGTTAATGAAAGGGTACTAAACTCTAAAACGGTCACATCACTAATCTCGTTACACATCTAATGTCTAAGTTCAAAACACTATCTGCCAAACAACCAACCTTCTTTGGTGAAAAGACCCCATTTAAGTCTGCAAAGAGATCACATGGCCTCTCTACGAATAGCTAACCAATGGAGACGCAGCAGATGAAAGGAGAGAAAGTGAACGAAGGAAAAAGGGAATGAGTGAAATGAGAGACCATGCAATGAAGGAAAAAAAAAACTAGCAGTTGTGGAGGGAGGAAGGAAGCATTTAGCTCAAATTCACCAATTCCTGAAGCTAACTTGTTCCGGGAGTACAACGCTACTTAGGAATGGTTTGCTGAACCCAATGCTAGTTTCCTCAAGGATCCCATGATTCTTGCTTAGAGACTTGTTGCTCTTGTTGGTTAGTGGTAACTGATTTAAACTGTTGTATTTGCTGCCAAAATATTCTATTTGAGTTAATCTTATTTTTATTTTTAGTGTTGTTTGCTTTTATTACAGGTACACTTGCACTTAGAGATTCATGTTGTTTAATTGTAACTTGCTTGACTTAACATGCTCTTATGGTTCTTTCCTTTGGCACTTATTTTTTGGTTGTTCACAATGTGTGCTTCTTGTTTTGGCTACCCGCAATGCTTTGGGGCTATCTTGTTCTTATCATCAGTGACCTATGAACTTTGTAAAGCTCTCTCTTGGAAGTCGTTTTGGATAAAAGCGTCTGCTAAATGAATAAATGTAAGTTAACATCTTGACAGACAGCTATATAGGGTGAATAATTGGTAAAGTGGGACACTTTCACAAATATTACTTGCGTCTTGAGCAATACACAGTCCGATTTTCAACTTCATAAGGTGCCTGATTCTCCAGATAATCAACATGCACACACACACAGAGAGACAGAGATTCTTGCCTTCATAGAAGTTTTAAGCGTCAGCACACTTTAACAATATTCACCCTAGTACATTTACAGAAGCCAGAAGTACTAAATGCCAAATTTCCCTCCTCCTCAGTCGTGGCTTGATCTGAAAAGATCGTTTTGACGTACTTCTTCTTCTTTTGTATTTTTGGCGCTGTGATGCTGCTACTGGGGAGGAGGCTAATCAGGAAGGGGGGGGGGGGCGGGGGGGAGGGGGCGGGGGTGCACCCACTACAGTCCTTTTCAACTCTCTCTCTAGCTGTGAACTGGAGGGAGGAGGGAGCAGAGAAACAGGAAATGACACTGGAAGTCAGACCAGGGTCCACGGAGCGTTCTATGTCACAGCAACACTGTCCTTAACAGTCGTGTGAATGGCGGGATTTAATGGAAGCCACTGTAACTAGGTTACGGTGAAGGTGTGCTGTCATAAGACGTGACAATCGCTGTGGAGGTTCCGTTTGTCACGATTTAGTGTCGCTACGTCGTGTCTCCCTGCTGAGAGGATTGTCATAACAACACTCACGACTACGAGGAACTACGGAAAACAAACAAGGCACATTCCTAACGATTAACAATCTCTACAAAACGGCTGGGTTTTGGGACCAAAAGGGGTCTTGTAGGTGCACTTGGGGTCATCTCAGAGTGGAGAGAGAGGTGATTCAACAAACCTTCTTGGTTGGTAAACTATCAAACTGCTCGTCCAATAAGGACGCTGGCATGTCTGGTTGTAGCTGAGTGTAATCATGGAGAGGAAGTAGCAGACAGGTCAGGGGAGAGGGATTGAGGGAAAGGAAGAAAAAAAAAAGGAAATACAATGTAAATGATTAAGAGTGTGTGGAGGACCCAGACAGAATGCAGCTCCCAGAGACTGAGCCTGCACACGGTGGATGAGGAAACCATGGAGATGGCAGGAGAAGTCAGAACAGAAAGAGAGCACTTGTGTGTGTGTGTGTGAGTATATGTGGGTGTGTGGGTGTATGTGAGTATATGTGTGTGTGTGTGTGTGTGTGTGTATGTGAGTATATGTGTGTGTGTGTGTGTGTGTGTTTGTATGTGAGTGTGTGTGTGTGTATGTGTATGTGAGTATATGTGTGTGTGTGTGTGTGTGTGTGAGTGTCAGGGATGTTCCCCGTCTAGACTCTGCCAGGGTTTACCTTTTTAGGAGAGAAAACTCCCAGAGTTCCTCCGTCCTCGCGTATGGCCACGCCCATCTCCGCCAGCAGGGCCTCTCTGAGGAGGGAGAGCAAAAACATTTAGATTAGAGTCACAACGAACGTGACGGCCCGTTTAACGTAACCATAACACAGCCCTGCAGTCCCAGAACCGTGTCGTCTCTCTTCAAGCCCTCTGACACTAAACCCACCATTTAAACCTGTGACAGCTCCCAGCTGTGAAGTGCAGACTATGATTAAAAGGCAGGGAGTGATGTCCGGTGTGACTGTGGTGTCAGCTGCTACACTAAGGTGCCACAGCGTATCTGACGACAGGTAAAGACGAGGCTTCTGGCGGGAAAACAGACGTCACCTGGCGTGTAGCAGGGACTAAGATGGTGTGACCAGCCCCGCTCCCGCAGAACAGGCTCCCTTCTCACTTTTAAGGGTGAGGAGGGCAACAGGATGATGCAGTAAGCTGATGCAATAAGCTGTTGACTGAAGTAAAGACTACTCCTGTGCTGCCAATGTACTTCAAATACAACCACGTTAATAAGATCATGTCTAGAGGTATGCTGCATGTGGTATAGTATTAAAGTGATATTCACTGTCATGGAGGTACTGTATATAGTATTAGGTACATATACAGGTTCTTATGTAGATGGAAGGATCCTGTACTGAACTCAACTTTGACATCCATACCCTAACCCTCCATACTGACCCCTCACCTTTGACCCCATACCCTAACCCTCCATACTGACCCCTCACCTTTGACCCCATACCCTATCCCTTCATACTGACCCCTCACCTTTGACCCCATACCCTATCCCTCCATACTGACCTCTCCATGCGAATGGCCTCAGTCTTCCTCAGCTTCTCCTCCCAGGTCTCATTGAGCTCTGCAATGATCTTCTCTGATTCCTGGAAAAAGATGTTTGAAACAGTAAGTAAATGTCATAAATGCATATTTTATATATATATATATACACATACACACGTCAATATTTATATTGCATTGAAAAAACAATGACATGTGCTAACGTTATACTATCAGGATTGTGATACTTGTTGTGCTTTAGTTGTGATACTAGGTCGCCTAGCAGCAGGGTCAGCATAACATTAGCATTAACATTAGCATTAAGGTGAAAGCAATGAGTCCCACACACAGGCCACAGTATCAACACTGAAGGAAACACCGGAAACAAGAGGATTCAGTGCGTTCCCTCCTCCTCTGATAATCTGACATCGTCCTGCAGCAGAGTCCCCTGCTGACCATCTGTCAGAGCATGCAGGAAGCACGAGAACTAAGCTGTTCTCCTGGCCAAGTGAGGGGTTAAGAATCTGCCCATCTGCTGTTCTGGATGTGGACATCGTGTCTGACTCGAGGGGAAGACTGTGCTCACAACTAACGTCCTGATACGAGTTGTGTTAGATTGGATTGATGTTGAAGGATGCAGAAAATATTGGATTAGTTCTTCTTAACTTGTTGTTATTGTGTAATACTGACAATAATGGTTAGCCTGACCCAAGTTGACATGAATACGACCCTGTTCGCCCTGTGTCAGAGGATAGGAAGACCAGGAGATTTTACAGAAAATACCTTTTCCTCTCTGACAGCATTGCAAAATAAAGCATTGCTTTGTTTGAGTGAAACACAACATTGAACGTTCTCAACACTGCTGGTTGGATGAATGTAAATAATGGACAATGCATCAAAGAATTGTGTGTATATATATTTAACTGCTGGGATTCAAACGGTGGTGCGTAACGGAGGATATTCTTAAGCCTTACGCTTAATAGCCACGGAGACGAGGTCTATTTTTGTTCAATTTCCTCCCTATCTGCGTCGATTCCTGACGTCATTGGATGACAAGATAGCCTGGGCACCACGGTAGCCATGGAAACTGGCTGCGAGTTACCACCCTATGTGCTCCCTCATCAACAGCATGAGAGGATGTGAGTGTGTGTGTGTGTGTGTGTGCGTGTGTGAGAGAGAAACAGTGAGAAAGCATGCTAGTGATAATAATTACAACGTAATATAGACTGATAGCTTTATAATAGTCTATTCTGATAGCATTAGATTAGTATATTCTGATAACATTAGATTTGGATATTCTGATAGCACAGCATCTAGATGCAAGAACAGAAACCCATTCACTTCCTTAAATAAAAAATAAATTTCAATGTGAATACATAGACAATAGAATAGACAATTTTCATGCCTGTTTCACCAATTATTTTAGAAAAAAGTTTCTAAAAGTAAAACAATGTATGTGAATACATTTATCATAGTCTATGGAAGTTTATGGAATATTAAGCTAGAGCTAAATGTGATTATATGTTTCAGCCGCCTTGCGTTTAAATGTGTTGAACCACTGGTGTATGCATTTGATATTGTTATGGTCTATCGTCCTGCAGTTGTCCCAAAGTGTCCCAGACATCTAGTCTGTGTTGAACTGTCCCAGACATCTTTTTCATCGTCCCTGGGACGACGGGACAACTTTAATTTAGAGTTCTGAGCACTACTCTGCAGCTGTGAACAAGTGGGGCCAAAATGTACTTAAGAACAGGGTGGAAAGTAAAAAAGATAGATGGATATGGGATGCTATAAAGTTTTACCTGAGGGCGATCGGGAGACTGGCAGGGTGAACCGGAGCACACACATTTTTTCATGGCCACAGGGTTACACACTTCTGAACTACCAGTTCCCAAATTTCCTATCAGAGTATTCTATGAGAGGTGGTGTATTCTCCACTTCACCACAGATGCAATGTATCGCATCAATAAAGTTGTCTGAATCCGAATGTGAGAGTTCTTCAGGTCTCCACGACTACACCACTGGGGGGGGGGGGGGGGGGGGTCGCTGCCGCGGCAAATAATGGGTGACGCGCTCGTACCTTGAGTCTCTCGATGGCTTCCTCTCCTCCAGGCGTAGACATGATGCGCTCCTGGATGCTGGTGACAGACTGCAGGCCCACCTGGCTGCACAGCGAGCCAGAGGACGGTGAGGCTGTCAGGGAGCCAATAGGGGCTGTGGAGAAATGGCCAGGGCGTTGGTTCTCTGAGGATAGTAAGTATCTATGCTTATTGTTGTGTATGTCTTTTAAGTCTGAGCGAAGAGAAGAGAAGGGAGAGAAAGGGGGGGAGGGGGGGGGAGGCAAGAGAAAAGGGAGATTGAGAAGGGAGGGGCCGGAAACAAGGGAGAGGATGGAAGATGGAAGAAAGGACGGGGGTAAAAGGACAACATAATGAAATAGGGAGGACAGAGATGGGGAGGGGGGAGGGAGAGAGGAGGAAAGACTAGTGTAAGACACACGTTGCACATCAAAGGTTTACGACAAGAAACCACTCAAATGAACAGTTAAACACGGAAGGGCAGTTTTCACTACAGGCTTATTTAAATCGAAATACGTCTGTTTACAGAGTCGTCGTACGTTTGTATCTTCTATGGTATCTTTATCCTTCTATATATTTTATAGAGTTCTGTCTATAACAGAAAATAATATTAGGATTAGAAGTACCGTTTGAGCCATCTCTGATGGACAAAATCCGTAAAATGGTTTCATATAAACTGAACGTATTCTTGGCCGGTGAGCGAAAGATACACAAAGGCCATAATTGGACATTAAATCCATGGGTGAAAACTGCTCTTATTGTAAGGACTGACAGAAGGGAGAGAGGAGTCTAGGAGGCAGGCTAGGAGGGTATTGGAGGCAAGGAGGCTAGAGGGATACCAAGAAGCTAGGAGGCAGCTAGGAGGAGGACAGTAGGAGGAGGACAGTAGGAGGAGGACAGTAGGTGGAGGATAGTAGGAGGAGGACAGTCGGAGGAGGACAGTCGGAGGAGGACAGTCGGAGGAGGACGGGCAGCATGAGGTTATGGAGACCCAAGCTGCCAGGGTTCAGCCACAATCAGTGAGACTTTGACTTAACCTTAAAAACACGCTACAAATGTTATGATTCACACACTCACTCAAAGACATAGAAGCCTTTCTAAATGTTGGTTTCTTTTGAGAAAATTGTAGTTTAGGTGAGGAGAGAGTGCTCTCTTAACCTTGAAGAACAGCAAAATGAAGCAGATCCTAAAAAAACATATCTTGAGTAGTTACTAATGGAACATAAATAATTTGCTAAATTATGACTGAATATTCCTAAAATGAGCAGAAGTCTGGATGCTTACATTTCCTTGAACTTCTACTGCTGGTCCTTTTTTAAATAATTCATAATTCATAAAACTAAGGACGCATCAGGGTAAGTCTTTATAGGTTAATTTGGTTTTATGATAAGAGATTCATTCAAAATCAGAGCCAAATGTGGCTTGGCAAATATTTACAGTCTCAGACCGAAAATGTGTAGTTACCAGGCAGCTTATGATAGGGTTTACAAACACCATGTAGAAGAGGAGGGGGAAGGTTTAGAAAGGATAGTGAAGGGACACCGCTAAAATAAACTCTAGCCACTTCATAACAACCAACAGCCACTCACTGCAAACAAACCGTCTAGATATTATACCTATAGTCTAGGCTGGCTACTAAGAAATGTGAGGGCATGCACCTTTCCACTTGTTGCTCAAAGCTTCAGTTTGAAATAGTAGCTGCAATCTAAAGTCTTGAACATTGTCACCTGCAATTGATTATAAGTGAAAGAAAAACACCACAAGCTTCATTGTTAAGAAAAGGAGAGGTTTCAGAGAGACAGGTAAAGTACAAAGATGATGTGGTTGTAGAGGAGGAAGACAGACATATTATTCAGATGAGTTGGGAGTTAAGGCTTGCTCACACCAAGGATAATAACTGTATTTGCGCCCACACCAACCTTGACAATTTGCTTCTCATAACGTTGTCTTCCATTTCTAATGCGCGCTTTAAATTTGGATGGATTCTGATTGGTTGTCAGTGTTTTATAGTTCATCAGCTGGAGAAAAATTATTGTTTTTAAAGTGATCCAAACGATATTCTTCCGCTATATAGTTCTCGTTATCGTCCTTACTGTGCACGGGCCTTCAATTATAATGTTCTAAGCAATTCCCGACCTTCTCAACTTCGTGGCCCACTTGCTAAAATATTTTGGGGCCCCCCAACACAGTATCCGTTCACCAAAAAAACCATATATATATATATATATATATATATATATATATATATATATATATATATATATATATATATATATATGGTTTTTTTTGTTTTTTTTATTTAACAACTATTTTTAACAACTGATAACCGATCGCCCTCACGGAAATCTCTCCAGTTTCCAGATATGTTTAGAAACTGAGAAAGACATATTAGATTATCCATAGGGAACAAATATGACAGACCGATTATTTATGTGTTAACATTAACAACTGGCAAGCCAGGTGACAGATAATGAACATTAAAGTAGCTAGAAATGGTTAGCTAGCCAGCCTAGCTAGTTTAACGTTACTGCTCAAATCCGGCATTAGGTAGCTAGCCTAAAAAGTAGCGAGTTGTGATAGCTACGTTTACTGTGTGAGTCAGATCAACTTTAACTTCATAATTGTCGATGTAGCTCAAAACAATTTGAACCCTTTTTCCCTCTTGACTGAAGGGCAACAACATAGAATCCTGTATACATTGTTGATTGCCATTTTGGGAAGATAACCAGAACTCCTTGTAAAAAACTGTCTTTTGTGTGCAAGAACTAACGTAACTGCTAGCTACCAGAAGTTGTTGACATGGCTTCTGCAATATGCGGAAGTGATGCGTCCATTGTGGGCGTATGCAAGTCAATGCGAAAATGGCTACCATCAACGTGCCAAGCGTAACTATTAACGTGCCAAGCGTAACTAGTGGCGTTTCGGTCATTATGATTTTAAGGCAAAGTGTTGTTTTAAATTGTGTACGAATTTTTATAATAATTTACCAACAATATATACATGCATATTTTAGTTTTTCATTGGTTTTAGCGGCCCACCTGCAATACCCTTGCGGACCACTAGTGGGATGTGAGCCTGCAAACGATTCTACCTCACTGCCATCATTAAAATCAATAAGAAAACCAAGCTTCAAGCGCATGCTAGGCTGATGACATGCTAACTCAAATTAGCAATTTTTTACAATGCTAAATCGGTCGGGGAATCCATCTTTTAACGCGAGCATTTTGTTTGTGCATTTACATGCAATGCTGGGGAAGCTGATTCAAGGGACAGTATGGGGGGAAAAGCAATGATTAGCTATCAGTAAGCGCAAAAGTGGTATTAAGCGATAGGTGATGCAAGGCCACAAATACACACATTTGCTTCCACTTCCTGGGCAATCATCTCCCATAGAGTCAACTGAGGGGAATCAGGAGAAGATTAGGAGGGTGAGAAGTCATTCTGTACCAGGAAAATGGTACAGGAGAAACATTTTTACAGACATTTCTCACAACGCTAAAAGACAATGATGAGGATACAACAAAATGACTGAAATTAGTGCAAGGTGATTAGATTCTAATTAGATAGAAGCATCAGCTGGGTAAATAGTGATTAATCGCACATTACATTATTAATGTGACAATGACTTAAGCCTCTATTTTACTTAATGAGCGATATCCATCCCTGTATGTGTGGCAAATTAGGTAGTCATCTTCAATCTAAAGGTCATGCTATTCCAATTACACGGCATGTATAAATTCAACACTCTGGTTGTCTGTTCGTATTTTCTTTTGAATGTTTCCAATAAAGGGTAATGGACACAGACAGGGCTGGATGAAAGAACGACACAAGTGAGACAAGAAAGAGCGAAAGAGAGATAGCTTGTGGTGGGCACCAGGGAAGAGAACAAGTTTCCTGGAATGTGGACTCCGTGACGGCAGGGGGCGCTGTGGCGTGCTGACTTACTGTCCAGGATATCGCCCAGGCCCTGAGCTTGAAGCAGCTCCTTCAGTCGCTGCACCTCGTCCTTCAGATCGCGCACCAGCTTGTTGTTGGGGTCCTCGTTGATCACGGCGTTACACTTGATGTTCTTAGCCCGGTCAGCATAACTGCAGGTTAAACGAGGGGGCAGAAAATCATGTAGCTCAGTGGTTCCAGCATTTGACTTCAGATCAAGAGGTTGTAGGTTCTCCCCCCCCCTCCCCTTGGATAAATGACTCTGCTGAATGACTCTGAATAAATACTATTATTAATACAATAAGCCAGCCACCCAGTTGACCTCTATTCAGGTGAGTTGACCTCAACTCACCGTAGCGTGCTGAGGGTTTCGTCATAGTTGATGTCGGCAGGACTGAGCGCCGCTACCATCGCCGTCCGGGAGTTTCCACCTGGGGAGACGGGGTCAGCGGAGGGTCATTCGTGTGACCCAGAGAGCGCCAAGGTCGTTCCCCTCAGTCATCAGCACACATCAATAAACAGGGCTTAACTCAGCCAAAACGGCATGCTTACAGAACAGGTCTCCAATTGGAATTTACTTTGGTGAAGCCCCGAAACAAAAAACATTTTTTTGAGCGAGCAAACAGACCATACACCGCTTGATAAGAGTTGATTCCGCAGAGTATGGGATTGTGTGTTTACAGCGATATGGCAGCAGGGGGAATTAATACATATATATGCACTAAGACCTATGGGATCCACTCGACTTCAGAATCCCTGAGAGCCGAGATGAAGAAGGGATAGTCTCCCTGTCTGGTTATTTTGATGTACGGCTAGCAGCATCTCCTAGTCTGGTAGTAACATCACTCCTGTTTCTCTCCCCCCATGGTTGTCCTTGTTTTCACACTCATTCAGGCGGACATATGTGGGGTGCCAAACGGATCATATGTACGTGTGTCACCTGCATCCTAATGTCAGATGGCTGAGCGGTTAGGGAATTGGGATAATAATCAGAAGGTTGCCGGTTTCAATCCCTACAAAATGACGTTCTGTCCTTGGGCAAGGCACTTTAACCTACTTGCCTAGGGGGGAATGTCACTGTACTTACTGTAAGTCGCTCTGGATAAAAGCGTCTGATAAATGACTACATGTAAATTTAATGTATTTCTCACAACAGATGCAGGAAAAGCATTTCTGTGAATCGGAGCGTCGTACCCAGGTTCTCCCTCAGCAGCCAAGTCAGAACTGAGTCTCGGTACGGGATGAAGTCAGACTTCTTCTTCTTCTTGCTCTGCGACCAGCGGAGAACAGGCGTTAAGACCAGAACTTCAATCAATCTCTTATACAGTTAGTTTTAAATCAAACATGGTTGACCAAAGTGCTGTACCAGAGGCGTAGCCACGGGTAGGCCTGGGTAGGCACAGGCCTACTCAATTTGATCTAAGGCCTACCCAAACAAGAAAATATCTCCGAAAAATGATTGCAAAGTAAATAAGTAAAAAAACTGAAAAGATGCCTATACTTATTTTTCTAGGCCTACCCAAAAAGATTATTCTGGCTACACCCCTGTGCTGTACAGGAGGTAAAATAACAGAAAACAAAGCAAACAATGGAGGTTTTAAAAGATTTCCGATAAAAAAAATAAAGAAAGAGTACACAATGGTTAAGGAATATTTAAAGCCAGAGAGAAGAGGTCAAGTCAGTCATAACTCATGAGGGCCGTAACTCATCGGTAACCCATGGCGACAGCAGAGGAGATGTGGAGTGAAGCTGAATGGAATGTTTTCCTGTTAAAACAGCCAAGGCTTCATATTCTATGGAGTGGCTCTAAATGGGTTTTTTTGTTTCATAAGTGTTTTTAATAAGCCTGATAAGAGTTGATGTCTTCAACGTCTCACGTAATATATGGAAGACTACAGCATGGAAGGGCGAGAAGAAAAAAAAAAAAAAAAAAAGGTGACTTGAAAAAGATGGAGTCAGTTTTGCACTGTTCGGGCGGAGGCATGAAAGCCCTGGGCCTTCAAGTGGATTAGACGGTTATAGTTGATCTTCCAAAGAATTTACCTTGCTGGTACAGTTATCCTGGGTAGGCAAGCATTATCAGGAAGAGAGAAAGAGTGTGAGAGAGAGAACAGAAGGATAGACAACATTATGAATGCCCTGCTACAAAGACACATTCCTTCAAAGGAGAGGGAGGGAGAGAATAGAAAGGGGAGGAGAGAAAGAAATAGCAAAGAAAAACAGACAGTGGAGGGTTGCAGAGAGGGAGGGAGGGAGGGACAAAAAGGAGAGAGAATGAAGAAGCTGGAGATGAACAGTACTCACCACCTCGGCCAGGGCAGATATGACTTTCCCTAACGTGGTCAGAGACTTGTTGATGTTCGCTCCCTCCTGAAACCCAAAGAGGAAAAAGGGTTGAGAGACAGATCGGATCAGAACACACAACAATCCTTTTTTTTTTTTTTTTTTTAAGATGGGGTAACCACGGAAACCGTGATGCACAGCTAACTTTGTAGCTAAATAAAATTATCTTTTGTGCAATATGTGTGACCACACCATATTTGGGATGTCCCCCAAAATGTATGTGGCTTTTTGAGAGAGAACATTTTTTTTGAAAATCTGAATCTCTCCAGATATCCATTCCCAGTGTCTGGTGACCCAGTGGATCAGCTGTTTGAACTTGGTTGCGGCACGGTGAACGTACCTTTAACCTGGTCCCTGTGGCCCCAGTGGAGTCGGCTCGCTCACTGCCTGCCAAGTCCACCAGGCTGATTTTGCTGACCTGAGACAAAACAAAGTTGAGACAGCATTAATATGAACCCCACAAACTCTGGTTGAGAACATGACTGATGATACTACTATCGATTCTCTTTATCATTAGACTGCTTTAGCTCAAAGCAGTTCCCAACATAAATTTTTTGACGTGAACGTGAGTGACAGGGAGAGCAAACAAAAGAATCCTAAGCAATTTAAATACAAACTTCAACTGTTGAACAAAAGAATGTCTCTACTGTGAGATCGGATGTAGTATCACACAACAATAGCCCCTGTGTGAACAATAACAAGAGTTTTCTTTGTGTCTCCCCACAAGCAGAGGAAACTGAATCCTAAAAGACCTCTTCTTCCCTCAGACCTCAACCAGCCCTGAGCAACGCAGCAGACAGAAGCCTGGGCATGAGGAGGGGGTGCTGAAGGGATTAAATAGCATGCAGGTCCGGCTGAATGTTATTTCTCACTGAAATTCTGTGAGACATTCTCACTGAACGTGCAAAGACAATGACGTGTTATCGCTATCGTGGCCAACCGAGATGACTTTCTCTCTGAGGAGAGAGACGTGAAGCAAAGGGCACAGACTAAAAGTGGGACGCACACTTAAGTTTGGGTTCCACAAACCTTTTCTGTGGACACTTCCGTTTCATTGTCGTGTTTCTTCTGAGTGAAGACGATGGTGAACACAGCGTGGGACCTGCTGCTGGTCTCGTTCATGTTGGTGGCCGCCACCGTCCTGAACAGAGTTTACACACACGCGAAGATTGTAACCAAATTTAATTTAAGAGGTGGGTTTTGCCTCCTGAATGACATAGGACTGAGGGAATATTGGTTATACTGGTTCAAATAATCTAGTCTTGTGGTGTGATGGATCTTAGCAATACGGCTATTTTTCGATTACCTGAATATACAACGCACACAATACTGGGGACATTAAATCAAATTGTGTAGAAAAGCAAGGATTTCTTATAGCTTTCTTACCACAGCATATACAGCGCATTGACAGGAAATTCTCTGATTGACACTTCCATGACTAAGCCTTAGTGGCAGTTGGAATGGAGGTGACTGGCACAAAGACTAATATGAGGAGAGGTAGGCCATGCCGACAAGGGCACACACACACAAACACACAGGCGTACGGCCGGCCCAGGAGGATGCACACTGGGGAGAGATGGGCCTTACACGCCAAGTTCCACAAATAAGCCTTCTGAGTCAGCACAGTCCAGCAGATTAAGGCAGAGTTCACTCCTTAGCACGAGACTGTGCACTCAGGTTTCGCACACCTAACTGACACACAGCAACTATACACACACATCCCAAGGGGAAAACCCTCAATCTGTGTGGCTAAAATTAACCTCGGCCAAGCATCCCTAATGACAATCAAACGGTTTGTAGTTCCACCAAACCAGCCATACACCCTAAAGTAGGACTAAACCCATCAACAAACAAACTAAGCTGTTATTTTTCTGAACCAATCATTGTCCTTGACAATAGAGATCTTGTGGATGTCCTAATGCACTGGGGATTGGAATGGTTATAGAACACCCTTGAGCCAAGGAACCTTTCTCTTTCCCCCCCCCCCCCTCGTGCTCCCCCTTTTCTCTTCTCTCCTCCCTCTCCTCTCCTCTCCCCCCCTCTCCTCTCCCTCTTCCCCCCCTCTCCTCTCCCTCTTCCCCCCTCTCCTCTCCCTCTTCCCCCCTCTCCTCCCCCCTATCCCCTCACCCTCCACTCCATCCTCTCATGACTGGAACCTTCCAGAAGCTAACCTGGCCTTGTTCCCGGCGTCCATGAGGTCAGCGATGTCTGTGTAGGAGGTGACAGCCAGCTTGGACAGGTCCTCCACGTAGGGCCCCAGCAGGGGGTGCTCTCGCACCCGCAGGTTCCCTTTGTTCTTGGGGTTGAGTAAGTCCCGCACACGCTCACAGTAGATCTCCATGTAGCTGACCTAGAAACAATCGCATTACAGCGTCAGGGCATCGGAGTGGATACTGGGGGAACAGCACACTGAATGGCTGAGAACGAACCCAGAGAGGTAAACATTCTAGAACTCTGACGGGTGACCCTTCTAGAACATAGACAGGGGAACATTCTAGATCACTGACGGCCAGGATCAGGCTAGCATGGATGGAGCTACACTGCTTAAGCTACGCCGGCATTGATTTTGTTTTTTAGGGAGGGGGATCGTATTTTGAGAAATGAAAGAGCCAGACCGAAACTGAAGAGCAACGTGGTTATGAAACCTCAGTGTGAGCCAACAGCCTCCTGCTGAATCTAAAACGGAATCACACATACTTTGTTTGGTCTTCAGAGTTTCAGAAACTTTCATTTGAAGCCGCTTTAAGTAAACATGAGGGGACTGGCTGAGGTGTTCTTCTACGAGAACGTTGCTAGGGCCACCCCTCCCCCCTCCTCTTCCCTCTCCCCTGTCTTAGTCTGGCGACTAATGTGAGGCTGATGGAGAGCTAATATTATCAGAGCACAGCGAGGCACTGCATTGCCAGGTCTCTGGGATGACTCATCATCTGGACGGGTTTTAACGGGACTCCGAGGGTGGGGAGGAGGGGCGGAGCGGGGAGATAGACCCCAGGAGAGGACGTGGGACTCACCTCCACGGAGTAGGAGAGATCCCCTTTGTTGCTGTCATTGATCTTCTCAAAGAGATCTTCACAGAGCTAAGAACACAGAGAGAGAGAGAGAGAGACATTGTTTTACAGTCAAGAAAGGAGAGAGAGACGAGAAGCAAACAGAAGTAGATCGGAAGGTAGATGACCCGTTTCTGAATGCTGTTCACTGACGTGAACATTCTAGAACACAGACAGGTAAACAATCTAGAACACCGACAGTCGAACATTCTAGGGCCAATGCCGTGGTTCACAGAGGTCGTACCAGGGGAATGATTCCTTCCTGCCCGTCCTCCTGCTTGCCCATCATGGTGTAGGACTTGCCAGCTCCGGTCTGGCCGTAGGCGAAGATGCAGACATTGTAGCCTTCGAAGGCGTGCTGCAGCATCTCCTTACCGATATCATTGAACACAAGCGTCTGTGAGGCGAAGCAGGGGTCTTCGATCTGTAAGGAGCAATAAATAAATATGAACACTTTTACGATGGATCGCACACACAACATGTTCACACACATGTAGCCCTACAAATGGCTTGTTTTGGTTATTAGTTAAAGAATCGAGCTTTGTCCAAAAGAAAATCATCTTTGTTGGCAGCCATTTTGGGGAAAAGACAGAAAGCTAGGAGGAAGATATGCAGGCTTGTTTGTGTGAATTAAGGTAACAATATGAAATATTACCAAAGGGATTCTGTATACATGTCACCATGCAACAGAACAGAAAGAACTGCTCTTCCTTCCAGGAAGACCTACTGGGTGGGGGTGGGGGGGGAGAGAGGGGGGCATACCGTAGTGTGTGACCAGTAAGAGTAGTCGAAGCTGAAGTTCTTTGCTGGTTCCTTTGGGTTTTTGGGGTTGAGGATGGCTGTTGGGGAGAAGACAAACACATTAATGTCACAGCTTTTCATTGTTAAAATCCCAAACAAACAAAAGCGAATGGAGAAGAGTGATGACGCTCACATCCACGTTCTCACGCATTAACCTCAAATGCAACCACCCTTTGAAAGGAAAATATACAGTGTTTCGTCCAAGCAATGTTAGTCTAGCTCTGGTAGCCCCAACAATAACAACAACATCATCTTTCTGAACTGTGGATGTTTGGAAATGGTTGAGAAATCTCTCATATTTTAGTTTGCCTTTACGAATCAGAGCAGAGAGATAAAAACAGATATATTTAGAAACATTAGACATGCAGGCTGACTCTGAAAATCTCACGAGACTTTGAGTCGTTTAGCTTTTGTAGAACTGAAACTGACAGCCTGGGCTTCATAAATAAGGAAATGTTCGAAATCTGTCTCAACCAATTCAGGGACCTCACTTGGGAAGAGAAACCCCTACCATTGTACTTGTTTTTTCTATTCATTAAACACCAGTTGGGGAGGACAGTCAGAATGCTGACAATGTCATGTACAACCCCCCCCCCCCTCTCTCTATACACACACACACGACCATCAGCTGTTGTTTCGGTGCATATGGCTGGACAATGATGACACAACATTTCTCCCCCACCCACCCACCCAGCAGGCCCTCCCCTCTCTCAAGCCACACTGACATTTCTTAATGGACAAGAATCTGCAGCCATGCCTGGCATGTCGTCCCTCTCAACCATGCTAGCTAGTCCCACCGGTACAGATGTCCCAGCTTTCCACACAAACAGAAAGCTACGCCTCACGGCTGGCAGAGAGGGAAAGGGGGAGGGAGGGAGGGGGGACAGAGGAATGTACTGTAGGATATTTGTAGATATTAGCATCCCAGTTGTTGCTGAAAGCACCCGCCACCTCCCACTCCATTCCCCCCCCATACCCTCCCACCTCCACCCGTACCCTCCCACCTCCCCCCGTACCCTCCCACCTCCCCCCGTACCCTCCCACCTCCACCCGTACCCTCCCACCTCCACCCGTACCCTCCCACTCCCCCCATAACCCCACCACCTCTTGACAGATTGCGCCCCAGTTGGCTTGAGCTGTCCTGTTCGAGTTCAGGCCAATCTACAGAGTTGGCAACGGCAGCGCAGACAAACGCATACCTCCGCCATCAGAGAGAGGAGTGGAGAGGGGGAGGGGTGGAGGACGAGAGGAGGGCAAGTGGAAAAGAGAGGGATAGACTGACTGCAGCAACGGGTGTGCTAGGCCTAGCAACGCTCCAAACACACCGGCAACAGCAACCGGGGCATTCCGGGGAAAAACTCATCCAGTCATATTCATGGATCCCATGGCGGATTTAACATGTTCTGTTCAAGCATTAACGGTCCTTTCTTCATTCTGTATTATGTCCCCTAATCTGCGTGACACACCAATAATGAGCCCTTGTGCTTGGAAATGGCCAACATACAGTCAACAACCCAATTAGACCTCTGGTCGGGACTACTGCATCTGTGGATGCTTGACAGGGCTTGGCCTTCAGAGGTCTCCTGTAGGGTGTGTGTGTGTGTGTGTGTGTGTGTGGGGGGGGGAGTGTGTGTGTGTGGGAGTGTGTGTGGGAGTGTGAGTGTGAGTGTGATTAAGTGAGCGAACGTGTGTGTGTGAGAGTGTGTCTGAGTGTGAGAAAGTGTGTGTGTCAGTAACTGTGTGTGTGTGTGAAGAAGTCTCTCTGCGCTGATCAATAATGCAGTTGGTAAGGAGGGGGGCTGCATATCACCCTGCGCTTGCAGGTCACATGCTCGCAGGAAGGCACACAGTGTCCTGGAGAAGGAGGAAATCGACTGCTGCCGTGGTGACTGCTGCCGTGGTGACTGTACTCTGTCAGGAAAGGAGGCTTCAATAAAGTTGCAGGTAAAATACAAATCCCTAACCCAGTATAGTGAGTTGGTCTGCATCATTGTGAGCAGACAGACAGCCTCCTTTTTGGGCAGAAGAGGAGGGGGGGGGAGGAGGGGTGGGGGAGATGGGAATAAGTGGGGGAGATGAGGAGGGGGGGGGAGAGGAGGGGTGGGGGAGAGGAGGAGGAGGTTTAGGGGCGAGAAGATGGGTGGGGGGGATGAGGAGGGGGGTGGAGGGGATGAAGAGAGGGGTAAGGGGAGAAAGGATGGGGTGGGTGGGGGGCTAAATAAAGCACTGTCTCACCTCTGACCTGAGTCCAAAGGGAAACTGGAGCCCATGTGCGAGGAGAGTCCCGCGGGGATTTACGTTACCAGCGCCCTTATTCCCCCTTTCCTGGAACAATCTACAGGGGCTATTAACGAGGCCGGCTGCCTGAGTTCCAACGCCACGCAGCCAGGCTCAGCAGTACAAACAGGCTGATGATGATGTGTCTGTGACAGAACCACTTTCCACAGCCAGTTAAGGGCATGAGGACAGGGGGACCGTGACGAGCTAGGTGGCTAAACCGCTAGCCTGGCTCGCGCGTGTCGCTGTTGTCAGCTGCGGCCTGCGTAAGGCTGGAAAAGGCTGCGTTCCCGAGTCACGTCTCGCGGCTCAAGAGATGTCCCCTCGTTGTGTGATAAGGTTCGCAACGTCAAAAGAAGAGGAGGGGGAAGTGACGAGAGGACAGATACAGATGTTTCTCATGTTGATATTTGCGGTACACTATGGTACAGTAACCTACATGATGACATTAGCTAGGCTACATTACAAGTCGCTACCTTGCCATAAAAGATACATTTATGCTACGCTACGTTGTGGTACACTGCACGTACAACAGTGTGATACTTAACGCTAGCTACTGTACAGCACGGAATGGTACTAGCTAGGCTAGGCTACATTGGAGGTAAGCTACGTTGCAGTATCCTATGCTGCAGTACGATAGCTCACGGTATGGTAGGCTACAGGTGAGGTGCTAGGCTGTGCCTTTGAGGCCTTGACAGCACAGCGACAGAAGAAGAGAAAAGCCTCGTTCCCAGCTGGTGATTCATGCTCGCGACGGACGCCTCGATGCCTCCTCCCACTACCTCAGCCTCGCTGGCCTCCCTTAATCCTAGCCCAGCTGTAACCCCAGTGTTGCCCAAACAATCTCACTATAAGGCTCTCTGAAAAGTCGATAAAAGTCGCTAGATGACGTAAATCCAAACCAAATTGGGGTAGTACAACACGGATGTACTACAGTTATTTTACTTCTGCTCATCAACGAAAGTAGCCTGACGTTGTCATACTCATAATTCTAGTCAGAATACGAGTCTGAAACCGCTCAGTTGGGCTGTGAGTATGGGGCGTGTTTCAACCGAACTCGTAAAAAAAATGCCTTCAACCAATCAGAGCAACGGTAGTTGATGGTTTCAGGTTTCTGACAAAGATGGGGCTGGGGGAGAAGTAGCCTAAGTGGCGGTGTGTGTTTATCGTTTTCTCTGGTGGAAGATGTTGTTCAATATACAGATGAGCACCTCATCAGATTGGGTAATCAGCAACCTATTTTGAAGAGTCCTCTGCAGAAGATGTCAATGACTAAATGTAACTGAAGAGAAGGTCATGAAATGTTCAAGAGTGAAGCACCTTGACCCGAATTTTGTCTTTCACCTTTTATTTATAGTGCGCTTTTCTTCCCAGCCTACTCAGTCTCCAGTGTACAGGACAGTGACAGAACATGCTCCATGTTCATGTAGCGTGGCTCACCTACCCTGCCCAGCTTTCGCAACATTTCATCACTCACTCAGTTCAAGTGTAGGTGTGTGTGTGTGTGTGTGTGTGTGTGTGGGGGGGGATCTTCTGCAAAATATCTTTGAAAATTTGATGAGTCAAGAGACACCAATGGATATCTACATATAAGGCATTGTCCACATACAAACACATTTCCTGGTTTGCTTTTGACATCAAACGGTGACTGCATTTTTAAAATCCAAAGTCTCTGCCCCTTCTCAACCATGGCAACAGGTACAGGACCGGATTCCGGTTGCTATGACAACCCCTGACATATGGCACAGGAGCTGTGTCTCTCTCTCTCGCTCTCCCCCAGCTCTCTCTCTCTCTCTCTCGCTCTGCACGGTAAAGAGATGATGGGCAATTTTTTCAAAAAAAAAAAAAAAACATTTTCGTGGACAATTACAATACAATTATTGTTCAAGCTGTGTGCATTTATGCTCCAAATCCTGTTACTACTGCTGCACAGGAAGGAGGCATACACAGTGAAAGTAGTAGGATTTGTAACTAAGACATTAAGCTACTTAACGTGACAGTCGGGGAGAAAGAAATCCAATAAGTTGGTTTTTCATTAAAAAACGGCCTTAACATAACCTTAGGTGTCAGTCTACGACAAAAACACCAACCCTTCCATGTTTAACCACTGAAATTCTAACGTGCCACCAACTCTGGTCTCTAACACGTGAGAGAAGGAGCCCCCGTGTGAACCCCCCAGTCCCTCAGGTTCACTCCCCCCATCCCCGTCCCCGAGATGGGAGAGCAGAGTGGCGTCATCACGGCAGACATTCAGACCAGCGCTCCGCCATCTTGTAAGAGAAACAACCTCGGTGCCTCCGTGCTGTCGTCATCAGAACCCCCCCACTTCCCCCCGTTTGGCCATGTTCTCTGTCTTATCAGATTCAAGTGAGAATGACTCAGCGTTTCCACACTTTGGTTCTCTCAGAGGAAGAATTAAGAGAAGCCATCGGCGAAAGGGTCCATTAGTAAATGTGTTTAATTTACCTCAGTTATCGGTGACCTGCTAGGCTAGCTCTTTAACGTTATGACTCAGAAGCGAGGCAAGTAGCGGGTGGCGACGGCTCATGTTTACGCTTTCCCATCGCCTCTGAGGTCATGTGGACCACTTACTCCTCCAGATGTCCATAAGGTATAGGGGCTTGCAAAAACGCGATCTCCGTTTACAAAAAAAAATTCAAACCCAGGGGATGAAATCGCACTTCGTCCCATCCTCCTCCTTTCTGCTCGAATGTGGAACATTTTATGCCCGGGTGTTTACCCCACGTGGGGCTTTTATTATGAAGGACAGACACAGTCACAGTCATTGGGCTGTAGGTTGTCTACGATCACCGGATGGCGACTAAAATCCCTCCATCATTCACCTGAGAATCCTGTCCCAGACAAGCCGACCCTAAAATGGCTGCATGTGTCAGCTACTCTCCTCCAGTCACCCTCCAAGGACCTGCTAGCGGTTAGCCTTCGACGATCAATAACTGATGGTGAAAGCAGCAACCCGGATGAAAAAACACTGAACACAGTTTCAGAACAAAACAAAGAAACAGACAAGAAGAGAAGGCTAAATGGCTTCGAGGACCCAGACATTCATTGAAATAAAGAACTACAAAACTGCACTTACCATGTGCTTTTTCTACAAGGCTGGGGACATTTTAATGGCTTCCCTGGGGCCTGTGTGCATATGGGCGGGAAGTGATGTAACAGTACTAATCCCTGAATACATTATTTCAGAGAATTCACACTTCTTCTGTCTGTCTCTCTCGCTCACCTCCTCTTTCCAGCTGTCAACACACCTGGGTCATACTCGGGACAGCTAAAGAGTCACGGACTGAAGATTCATACAAAGCCCCCCCCCCCCCCCCCCCCCGTTAAGAAAGAGGAAACGGAAAAGTGAACAACACATATTCTATCCCGACCGGTGACACACACTGAATGCAGTTCTCAATCTGTTTGGCGGATGTGGGGTCACCGGGGCTGAAGGCACAGGTGCTGCAGTTCTCGCTGCCCAGCGCTGAATCAGACGGGAGCTAAAACGAGCGCCTGACCACTTGCCCCGTCAAGCAGCTGAGAGCGTCGCGGCCAAAACACAAGACGCACGTCTACAGAAACAGAAACTGTGTCATGGGATCTGTGTCGACTCCGTGGGGGCAGTGCAGCAGCGCATGCTAACACCGAGTACGTTAAAAGCCCTTACGAACACGACTTGGCCAAGGCACTTGTATCGACTGGCTTTGTCTCAGGACAGAGTTTTACACCTCTGTGCCAAGTTTTCAGGATCGTTCAATAGCCAGCTCATTTTGGATTATCCATTACTAAACGTATTTCAATTCCAGAAAACTACATGCAAAACTATGCAGATCATGGGCGGACAACAATAGACGCTCTGAAATGCCTTCACGCCCACTGTCTGGGTTTCATGACCTGGAGATTATCTAACCATTAGATCACGTCACAACGACCGCTCATATTTCTGATATTGCAAACTTCGTCTTTAGGGCAACACCTCATGACTATGGCCAACTTTAATCCCCTTAATGTTAATTGCACACAGAGGTTCTAATTCATTAGGTGAGTCATTACTTCAGAGTAATGACTGCCACTCTAGGGAGAGGCATGGCGTCCACACAGCTCTGCAGCCACTTAGAAAACGACTCACGTCATTCTCCCCTTACAGAGGAACACTAGTCCTCCGTAAAATAATAAAATAAAAAAAGATCATCTAAAGCCAAATGAGAATTAAGTCCTATGATCACGACATAGGCTATAAATACTGGCATCAAGAGAATTGTTTTCTGTTACTGCATAAAAGGATATGTACAGTTCATATAAGCTTAGGATTGTTTTTAAATGTAGAAATGTTTTTTGAAGATCAACTTGTAAGGCCTAAGCTTGTATGTGTTAGCTACAAACGGCAAACACACTTAACACTTCTGGGTTATACGAGAGGAAAGAAGAGGAGGAAGGAAAAAACCAAACACAGGAAGATCCAAGACAATGCATGGGGACACAGAGCCCACACAATACATGAGGTCATCTGTTATGACAAGCCTTTATGTGTCCTGTTCCCCTCTGTCGTAGACAACGACCCTTTTCACTCCCAGCCTCGCGATAACCCCATCGTTGCCGTTTTGCTTTGCCTCGTTCATCAATATAAACGGGGACCTTTTCTATGGCTCAGACTCTTTTGGGTTCGCAGGGCGACTGGGGTCAACGGCACTTTCCCCCTTCTGGAGCGTGCCGTGTTGGCGCAGTCTGTATAAACACGTAGATAACAGGCCAGGCAGGCGATTCGAGTAGCATAAAGAGGATCTTATCTCTACCATGACGGTAAAAAGCTACAAACTTGACAATTGGATCATCCACGGATGCAATGACCTAAATAACTGTGACAACAACACAAAGGAAGTCATGTGTTACAGGACACTGTGGCGTTTTGACCCAGACTTTCGTCTTAATCTGGTTGCACAGCTGTTAATGCATCGGCACAATTTTCCTCTGAAACCAGCCGTGACCTCAAACACTGGTCATAGCAGCAGCTGAGAGAGAAGCCTTTTTTGTGAGGGAACACTAAACTAAATTGGGTTGGGTTTTTTGGGGTGGGTGTGGGGTTGATAGTAGGTGTGGTTGTCTTTCTATTTGTCTGAAAACCCCTGGGGTAGTGAGTCCAAGTCTTGGTCTGCAAGCCAGCTGCTGAACCTTGAGTGCTGTCTATTTATACTGCAGCAGATGGCTGCTGGTCCTACCCTTGTCAAAAGGAGAAGCACCACTGACAGACAGGAAGGAATGGGTGTTCAGACGACCCAACCTTTCCGCTACACACCGCTTCACTTCAGGCCACAAAGAACTCCCGAAGACAGTCCTGTCTCCTGGCTGCCCACAACAGACACTGCCTGCAAAAGCTAGCGCTACTGAAGCTAGCGTTACACAAAGTGTACTACACAAGCGAGCGCCATGAAGTTAACGCTACACATTGACAACAGTACTATCTAACGCACTACACATCGGAGCGTATGTTCCCAGGGTCATATCATCCTCCAACTGACTTCGGGTCAAATCTAACCCGTTTAACCTTAAAATATTTCATGAATACTATCCATTATCAACCTCATTATCCCGTAAAAAAAATCGAAACAGAGCTTCAAAACAGCCAACCCAAACCCACAGGACCGGCTCCCTACACATGAATTTGACAAACTGGTTAGCGCTAGCGCTCGAGTGGGCTCTGCCATAGCAGCTTGGACAGACGGTCCTGGACGGTGACAGAGAGGTCGCGGGGAGGATTCTAGAAGCCAGCAGAGAGAGAGAAAGAGAGAACGTGCAGCGCCAGCAAGGTTACATTCACCAGCTCAATAGAAAACGACAATAGCGAGGGGTACACTCACTGGCCTTGCAACTAAGTTACTGACATGCATGAGTGCACCAACTCGAGTTGGTGCGGCAACGTAACTGTGTTAGCTGGGTCGTCCCACGGAAAAAAAAGGACAACAGTAACATTCGTAATTTGTTTAAGCTGACGTTGTGAAATATGACCATATAAACCATTAAACTGTATTTGCATAATTTCTAAATCACTAAGCGGGAGGGGGAGCAGACGTGAAGTGAAATCAAAGGGACAAGGAAGCAGTCTCGTAGGCCGACAACTAATTTACCGGCTGTACCATAACGGCATAGTGTTGAGGTGATTTTACAGTAGGAAATATCGTTTTATGTGTGCTCTCGAGAGGCACACATTCTCATGGAGCAGGTCTCTCCCCTCCCTTCCTCCCTCGTGCAGGTGCCTTGCCAAAGATCAAAGGTCTTTCCAAACCCTTCCCGTGTCGAGTGAGGGGGGCAGGGCAGGCTACTGCAATACCCCGAGTGTATTACGAACTCTGTCATCCCAGCCCGCAAAACTGTTAATGATGAAAGCACGTAATATCATTTAAAAAAGTCTATCAAAAGGGATATTTAGATAAAATCGTTTAAAAAGCACATTTTTATTGAAGAACAGTCAAGGAAAGATGATTGTATTTAGATCTAAGATCTTAAAAAAACATTTGCATCTTGGTTTTATGAGATACAATCTTTTGTTTGTCAAATGTTTTTACAAGCTCGTGGCGGTCCTGGATAAACCATGGGAGAGGGTCAACCTCACTCACCAAGACATAGTGCACCTATGACAAACTGAAGCTTGTCCCATTTTAAAATTAGCTACTTGTCCTGGAAAGCTTTCCAAACATCAGCCTGTGCAGGTTAAACTGTCCATCAGAGCATAACCAAGGCAAGAGGTCTCATTCCCAAACTGACTTTGGAAGGGCCAGTAAGTACAGTAGGCTTAGTGTGAAAACGTCTTAGGCACAAATACATTTGTTGAACAAGTTAAGAAAAATAAATTAATCAAATTAAAAAACTAAGTAATAATTATGCGTATATACTACCACACATATACTGAAGACAAATATGTGTAAAAAATGGGTGCAAGACTTGCACAGTATGTTGTTGGTTCTGCAGGGAAAGAGTAAATCACACTTGCTGGTTTTCACTGCAATGTGGGAACGCATCGCATAGATTGGTTGAGAGATTTTACAGAATCATAAACTGGACTTCCATTTCCATCCCATGGTTGACCTTGTTGCCATGGGCCACATAGACACGGAAAGTTAGTATCGCTAGTCAGACATGCTAACATAACGGTCTCTCAACAGACATTCATTTTACAAAGGAGGAGGGCGTTTACTCAGCTAGCTTCTACCGAGAGAAAATCTGCCTCTCTTGGGCGCCTCTCAAGCGCCTTGCTTGAAACATTGATGTTCATAAACACAACAGTCTCTCACATGACAATATAGTTAATTCTTAAATAAAAAAGTGCTAATAAAGTGTTTTTTAAACGAGTTAGAATAGTATCCTCTCAGGAAGCCCAAATATGGACAACAGAGTCTTATCTCCTGACTACAACCTTTTATCTAGTGTTTATCCCCCCCTGTGGCCGGCGGAAATGACAAACTCGGTGTGTATGTGTCCTGTGTGTGCGTCTCTGTGTGTGTGTGTGTGTGTGTACTCTCAATTAGCTGTAAGGTATTAGACCCAGCTGAGCAGCATAAAACGGCCGTATTTCCAAGGCAGAGGTGCCAGGGAAACTTCCACTTATTAATTAAAAATAATTCCCCATCCCCCCCCTTACCTACCACTTGCCTTCCCCATGTCCCTCTCTTCCTCTCTACCCTACCTCCCTTCCTATCTCTCTTTACTTTCTCATTCTCGCTTTCCTTTCCTCCCTCCCTCCCTCCCAATCTCTCGTACTTTCTCATTCTCTCTGCCTACTTTTCACCCTCTCTACCCTCCCTCTCCTCTCCTTCCCCTCCCTGTCTCATGAATGATCCACAGAGAGCATGGTGTCCCACCAGCTGCTCGTGCCTGGACTACAAAGCTCTCCCGCCTGCCTCCCTCATTCAGCTCTCTGGGTCTGGGGGAGCCCAGAGAGACACCAGGGCCTGGGAGAAGAGCAGCGCTGGGGCCGGGGCCGGGGCTGGGGCCGGGGCTCAGCATTAAACCCACATTCAGGTTTGGCTGTGGGAAAGTGCAGTGCTCGTTCCACCAGTTCTCTCTCGTTCCACCTGGGGAGCAGGCTTGAACGGGAAGGGAGTAGGCAGGGTCCCGACCTCAAGTACAAAAACACCCCATTCTGAGGCCTGAGCTCCAGCTAGCGTCGTCAGGCAGCTGCGGGAGCAGGAGGATGGGTGAACCGACTCGCTGGAGGGTTTGTTACACATACCCATCTGGGAAGTCATTCTTGGAGACCGTGGAAAGTATAAAAAAAAAAAAAAAAAAAGGTGTTGGATGAAATATCTATCCTCACCTTTCATGGGCTAACTTGAACTATGCCTGTATCTGCCAGTAGTTCCTCACAGGACTTAGGAACCACTGTGATTCGGGCACAGATGGATAACTTGGAGCTTGGCAAGATGGAACACGTGCAGGTCTCATGAATCCTGCTGTCTTGCAAGGATAGAAGGATGGAGCTGGGAGAGAACTGTCAGTACAGAGACTCTGCAGGAGAAACATGGCAACACTTCTAATGGTGTTGTCTGAAAACAAGAACATTGAGGGTCGAATTGGAACATCAGGTTGATATCGGAATGCAAACGATTCCAACAGTAAGCCACCTTCTCCATGCTGTAGCATGTAGAATGCTGTAGCTTGTAGAATGCTGTAGCATGTAGAATGCTGTAGCATGTAGAATGCTGTAGCTTGTAGAATGCTGTAAGGACATTAGTGTCCCACACAGCTCCCTTCATGTCAGTTTCATCCTCACGCCAGTTTGGATCACGTTTGTTTTCGGACAAGCGCGTGCGTCTCCCAGCCATGCTCGTCTTGCCTATTACCCAAACTCCACGTCTGCAAGGATATAGGAGACATGCACACAATCGCACACATAAAACACACTTGGTACAATCACACAAAACACACACACTTTTCAGACTCGTGGTCCGTCTCATGCTAAACTCGATGAACCGTCCAGACGGAGGAGTTCGGAGATTTCACAGGACTCGTGTACTGTGCTGTACTAACATGAGCATGAGAGAGGGGACTTTGGCCTTCATCTCCAGTAATATTAATAAACCTAATGGATCTGTTTTGGCTGGAGGCCAGCAGCCAAAAGGATACCATCCTACTTGGAGAAGGAACTGTTAAACATCCATCTCTCCTCACCAGGGGAGAGTGAGGGGGAAGAGAGAGAGGGGGAAGAGAGAGAGGTGGAAGAGGCGCAGAGCCGACAAGACGACAACAACCTTCTCCAGAGGTCGAGTCAGCGAGTGAACATCATCTCTCTGTCTCGGTCTCTTCTGCACTCCTGGGCGTGTTGTGAACGGAGAGGGGAGGGCACACTCCGGCAGAAACCTCATCTTTCCCGGTAGCTCAGCTGTGTCGCGTCCTCACAACCCCCCCGCACGTGACCGCCGCCCCTACACCACTTTCACCGACTCTATCCCGACGCTGCTACAGTACATGGTAGCTGCTTCCCCTCCCCCTCCTCTACTCTCTGCTCCTCCATCTCCCTCCTTCTCTCTCTCTGCTCCTCCATCTCCCTCCTCCCCACTCCCTCTCCTCCTCCCTCTCTGCAGGAAGGAACACACAGCAAGCCACTTTATCAAAATGCACCCAACCTCACCAGTGGGAAGTGCTAGCATACTCAAAATACTGAGGTGGAAACTAAACTGCCAACAACCCATTATTGGAAAATAACCTCTAAAGGTGAACAATGAAATGATGGCTCTCTATTACCCTCTCCATCACTGTCCCAGTGTAGACAACAACAGATGCAATATTATGATGATAATCAATTTGTAAGATTTTCTGTTGGTATGCCAGTTAATATAGCGTTAGCAAAATGGTATCTTTATAATCGCATTATTGTGTGCCACTGAATTTAAACCTGGGACAGATAGGAGATTCCTATCAGCTGCTTGTCCTGTGCATAGCCTCAGCTTGAGTAGCATCATAAATCGCAATTGATATTCATTTATTTATAAACAGTTTACTCAATTTGCATGTCTGTTGTAGGCTTAAGTTTTAGATTTTAGTTTACTTGTTTCGTACAGTGTTGGTTTGGCACAGTCACTAAAACCAGAGAGATTTGGTTACGGTTTTCCTTTTGGACAAAAACACAAATATCATGGATGTCCAAGTGCAAGGAACTTCTATTTTTCTCACTGTATAATACACACTGTATCCATAAAAGGGGAACTTGACAAAGCATCACAGCAACTTTACTGATCCTTATTTTATTAGTGTCTTAAACTTCGGGACACATCTGCAACACATTACGAGATGTCATGATGTCAGTCAGAGAAAAATCTAGCAAAACAGAAATAAATACTTGACTCATCAAGGTTTTGACTTTGGAAAGAGAACTTAGAGGAGGGAGGGGCTTAGTGGCGGTGGGTCTTGTTGGTTGTATAACCAAAACCAAAAGTTTGTGTTAGAGACGGCTACAGGCTGTGGTCCTTGTTAGGTTGAGGACAAGGTTCATGGAAACCGTTCTTTGAGGGACCATTTTCGGTGTTAACAAAGCACTGAGTCAAAGTGAAACTGAAATACAGTAGAAGATAACACTGAGGTAGGAGGAAAGGTGACGAGGGTGAACACCTCAACTGGCAGACGTCCTTAGAGGTGAAACAGTGTGCAGAGTCCAGCAGTTTATTAATAGGCTTTTGTGTGCAGAAGATCATGTATCGTTACTCTGGGTAGTTTACTGCACGGCTTCTCTCAGAGAGACCACCCCTTCAACAAACTATTATCCGATACCAATGACTAAGCAAAATAAATACAATGTCAAGGTCCTTTTGTTCAGTAAGGTTTTAACATGAAGCGAATAGGCTAAAAACCAAGTGCTATTTCCTTAAAGCAGTTTCCCTGAAGCAGAATGTTTAGTCCAGTACAGAAGTATTGCGTGCTAGAAGTGTCTTCCATCATGAGAGTGAATGGCATGCGATCACCAGGGATGGTGTAATGGCTTCCTGGGACTGTCGACGTGTTATAGACTGAGACAGGCTTGCCTGGTTGCTAGGCAGGTATACTGCATTTCTACAGTAGTCCTCTTTGGAATTCAGGAAATCCAGCTGAACAACAATGATTAAAAGGTGTAAAAAAAATTTTTTTTTTTAAACTTGTCACAGTTTTTATTACATTTACTTCCAGACTGTCTGCCTGTCTGCCTGCCTGCCTGCCTGCCTGACTGTCTGTTCAACTCATTAGGGGCCCGGTCTGGAACGTGTGTCTGCTCTTCAACTACTGCAAATGTGTGCCAGTCCCAAGTCTAAACAACACCAGCGTGGGATCAGCGTGCGGCGGGAACTGATGCCCAGAGAGGGTGTGCGCTGAGCACCTGTGAGGGCCTTGGGGATTAGGGTTCAGAGCTGGGAAGACCTCGGGCCAGCTCCAGGATTAGCGGCCATAATCAGGTCAGCCGCCCACGTCTGTGGAAGACTCAGCGGTAGGATGACCTTCCCTCAGCCCAAAGCGTGGTGCCGGAAATCACCCTGGCTTTTGTTGTCCTTCCTCTCCCTCTCCCTGCCTCTCTACCTATGCATCTCTCTCTCTCTGTCCTTTAATCTCTTCCTCTCTTTTTCCTTTGTCTATATACCTCTTTCAACAACCCGCCATCTACTGTAGACTATATCAGTGGAGCTGGATTTGATTGACGTCTTGGTTATCTCGGTCAAGCCCTCTCCCTATCCCTCTCAGGGCTTTGTTCAGTCAGTCCCAGTGGAATTTGGGTTTCAGGGTTTTTTTCCCCCATCAAAAAGGTCGAAATCCATCCTGAACTCCGTTGAAGCACTCAGCAGAATGTTATCAGCAGATAACGACAAAAGGGTTTCGACCAGAGTGGACCCTCTCTTGCACACAGAATTGCACACATCTTCACACACTGCTGCAAAAAGATTCTAACCCTCAAGAGTTTCACCCATCAAAAAGAATGTGTGAAGGCATGACTACAAACTCACCCCTGAGCAGTTTGTCAAATGCTTATAAGCGTAACCATACAACCATTATACATATAAATATGGACCCATGGAGTTCAACACATTCACTCTCTAGATGATAGGACAGTGAAAGGAAGCAAAGATGTGGAAATCCAACGAGACACAAAGAGGCTTTTGACATCCCAGTTAGCCTGCTAAGCATCTTGCGCTAACATAGAGGCTCCTAACATCCCAGTTAGCCTGGTTAGCCTCTCACACCAACATAGAGACTCCTAACATCCCAGTTAGCCTCTTGCACTAACATAGAGGCTCCTAACATCCCAGTTAGCCTGGTTAGCCTCTCACACCAACATAGAGACTCCTAACATCCCAGTTAGCCTCTCGCACTAACATAGAGACTCCTAACCTCCCAGTTAGCCTGGTTAGCCTCTGACGCCAACACAAACGAAGAACGGTCGTGACTACTTCATACATGAGCCTTATTCTTAGGTTCGGTTGAGAGGAGAAAAATAACACAGCAGGTTACGTAATGACCCGGAGGCCTGTATGCGTGTGTGCATGTGTGTGTGTGTGTATGTGCATGATTGTGTGTGTGTGTGTACCCCCGCTCAACACACCAGGATCATGCTGGAAGGAGGGCCAGACTGTGGTCTGCCCCCAGCGCTCCTCATCCAGAGAGGACGTTACATCAGGCAGCACCACTTAGACCCTCCCTCCTTCTCCCTCTAATGACATTGGCTCTGGTATGCCATGAGGGGCTGCGCTGAGAGGCCTGCATCAGGCCCTCCGTGCTCTCAGAGAACAACGATTCACCCGCTATTTGCTCAGTAATCAATTTACCGCCTCTTTAATCCCCATCGTTGAAAGGCTACCCCTCTCGGAGTAGAGGGCAAAGGGGGTTAGGGTGTAGCCGGGCCCCTTGCTACACACCAACGCACACACACACACAGGTACGCGCACACACACTGCCCTTGGGCACATGAAAACAATAAGGGGTGTGACACAACCCAGTTTAAACAGCTGTTCTAAGCAAGCTGACCTGACATCTTTACAGACACGTAACATGAAGCTGACAGCTCTCTCTGTCTCCTTTGAACAACAGAGGTTACTGTCATTTCTCACACACAGTAGCGAGAACAAGATCCGAGAGGCTGATAAGTGACCAGTGACCAGGATAACAAGTGTCTCCAAATTATTTGATGGGGAAATTCCAGACAGTAAATCTGTCTTTTCAAAACACAGATGTGTCCTCAGTACAACACCAGCTGTTTCCGTCTTCTGAGATTAGGTTTGATTTATATCTATAAAAACTTCCCTGGACATGACAACATACGAGATGAGCCCTGACACATACACAAGCACATCTGGGGATCTTACAGCAAGTCAGCACCAACTACTAGGGCAAAAGATCTCTGATAGCATACTACATACCAAAATCAACACATTTTTCACTCCAAACTTTTCAAAATAAAGGTTGAAGCCACTCTAAGTACAGTTTACGACAGAGGTTTCCATAGAAACCAAAACATGGATGAATTCAAGTGAGCAATCAAGCTTGCGAGTCCTTGACCTCATGTTGACGGCGTCCTCCAACCCACGAAGCAGAGGACAACAGGAACAGATGAGCAAAAGAATGTTATGACTGAACACACCAGGGGGATGGTCATGGAGAAAATGCTCCAGTAGAGAAATGTAAATCAACTGAAGAATGACCTACAGAGAGGGTGCCCTTTGTCACTGCTTAAATATATGTGTGTGTGTGTGCGTGGCGGGTGTGCACAGTGTGTGTGTGTGTGCATGCACTGTGTTTGTGGTATGTGCGCGTGTGTGTGACACAGGCTGCGATCTCACAGCATCCTAATGAGACAGGCCTCGCAGCTATGGAGGCCTGATCAGACTGGGCAGAGCGCCAGCTCCCCATTCTGCAACTTGCCCATGTGACGGGAGGTGAGGACCGTCTTACTGCAGCCTCACCTCCCCCCCAGAAACACTGCGTATCCCTCCGCTGCTCTGCTACAAACCACCGCATCACACCAGCCACCCCCTAGGGTCAAGGCCGCAACAGAAATCCACAGAGACTCGAATCAAGAACGCAGTTAATTTAATTTGTCTGCACGATTTTGTCTGAGTTTTTGTTGTTGTTTGTTTTTATAGATTGTACGGTAACATGCACGACCTTCCCGCAACCCAAACTTACATCAGCTGATGAAATCAAAGACAAGCACCCAAGGCCAATCAACTCCAAAACTGGTTCACAGAACAGGTTTCTAAAACGTTCTCTCTCATTAAACACGAGCGTCTTCAGGATGCTGTCCTGACGTGTGTGACATTTACCTAATGGTTATGTTGTGCCCTTCAATGGCAGTTTCTTAAGGGAAACGTTTTTGTTTTTTTAAGGAGGATGCGAAGAATCTCAGGCAGGCCTGATTCACAACTACATCCAGACAGCGTTTCTCCTGGGGAAACTGGTTTGTCTTTGACAAAGTCTTTTTGGAAGCATCCTTTCCTTCAGCCAGACTTGCCGTTGACTTCCAAACCACTTCAATAACTAAACTTTCACCCCGCCCCCAAAAGAGCTACAGTACCGGTTTATACCCATCCAACCATTTCTCTTCAGTGGCTCAGTGCCACTAGGACACATGAATCATGTGATGATGTTGAGTGGATGACACAAACCCCAGCTTTGAGCAGAATATCAAGTGTGTCCAGTCCACACAACATCCATATTAATCACCAATCAGCATCATATGCTATTCGAAGGAGACCAACAACACAAGCTTACACAGTGACTGACCGCAAATGAAGGTTGTTTATCTTTATCTTAACAAAAATCAGTTGCTAAAAGTCACAAGACAAAGATGAGGATGAACAGCACTGACATCATCCACCAGGCTTGTCACTCTGGGACGTAAACAGTGGTTAACCCCCCCCAGACAGCCCTCAGGACCAGGCACATTCAGCTCCAGTCCTGTCTGGACCAGCTTAGCCTTTCTGACACCTGAGCCCCCCAGCCCTGCACCTCTGGCAGGGGAAGGCTTCCACACCGAGAGACGGTTGTTGAGAATCCCTGTTCAGACTGCTGTGTACCGTTCTAACCCATCTGTTCTCAAGTTCTCACCCTACTGTTCTCCATCTTCTGTTCTTATCCTACTGTTCTCACATTCTCAAGCTCTCATCCTTCTGTTGCCCTCCAATACTGTTCTCAAGCTCTCATCCTTCTGTTGCCCTCCAATACTGTTCTCAAGCTCTCATCCTTCTGTTCTCCTCCTCCGACTCACACCGTGACTGAGGATGAACAACACGGGGTACCGGTGTGTGTGCATGTGTGTGTCTGTGTGTGTGTGTGTGTGTGTGTGTGTGTGTGAGAGAGAGAGAACAAGAGTGTGTGAATACTACTTACTGGTGGAGTTGCCTTGCATCTGAATGATGCATTTCGAATCCTTTCCCATTTCCCTTGAGTTAAAGGGACGAACTCTGACAGCCACTTTTACTGAGGCCCCCGACATGGCGGTGCTTTAGGACTGTCTCCCCTAATACAGTTTCCAAGTTTTCCCTCCTGGGGAAAGAAAACAACTACGTTATACACACAAATTGGCTTGGAAATACACGGAAGTAGTGTGTGGTTACAGTACAGATCTATCAGTTAATTCAAAAAAAGGCCTGAAAAAATATGACGTATGCATGGATGAAAATTATTTTTTTAACATCAAATGACACCGAAATGTAAATAAGACGAAATTCCCTTACATCAATCCTGAGCCTATAAAAGGAGCAAAAGCTACTGTATTGGACAGGCTTTAGCCTGCTTAAATATGGCGACGCTCTAGTCTACACGGGAGGTAGGCTACAATGCTTAAACATAGTTAATAACATCCACAAATGATTCCATTAGGCCTATTCTTAATTATTTTTGTTTAACTCAAATGTGTAGTTTCGATCCATCGCATCACAGACGCATCATAACTTAGGCCTTGCGTTTTTGCACTAACATAGGCATTAACGTTTTCAACACAGAAACATTTCATGTAATATTATTTCACCATTTAGCACTAGCCGTAAAATACAAACCAATGTTTTCATCTTGTAGCCTAATTATAGTCAGCCAGCCTGCTCACTAAAGCATACGCCCATGAAACTGTATCTACCATATTTAGTATGGCCTATGCCAGGACCAAGCAGCCAACGCTAGTTATAATAATTTAAACGTTTTACTTTATAAACAAAATAACAGATCTTAATTACGTATGTATTTTAGTAGCCTACTATGAATCACAATTCATTATCGATGCCGTTGCCTTTCGCGACATCGATTAGATTGTTTTTGCAGGACATGGCCACACGAGAGGAAATTGAAACAGTGTTTTCTAAAGTGATTCTAACTAACTTGTCACTAAAATCATACAGGCAGATGTTGAAATGTTATCGACTGTGCCTGTCATAAACCATCTATCGATTCGGCCTGACATCCTTTCCAGGCTGGCGATCTCAAGCGCCTTCCTACTACTTGTCCGGATTCTGGAACTTGCTTGACATTTGGTACAAATTACCTCGTGCAAATGCACTGAATGTTTCAGATAAACAACAATAAAAGCATACATGTTTTCGACATAATGCTTTTAATCCGCGACACATGCGTGATTAAAAAACAGCAAGTATTAAGGTTACACATGCCTCCCAAAGCCCAAAGCGATAGGCTATCGTCTACCAAAACATAAGAGACCATTGTGTGTAAATATGGTTCACCTCCATATTAAAGTAACCTATGTCAAGACAGAATTCAAGAAATGCCGTATTACTCACTTTTGAAGATCCACCGACGACTACAACACCATACAAAAGCAGCGAAAAATACTAGGCGTTTAAATGATCCCTAATCTAGTTTATCAGAGAATGCTGGCAGAAATGTTTTCAAAAAGTCCACTTAAATTAAAAATACCCATCCTAGCTGTGTTTCAGTCGCCACCATATAGGTTTCCACTGCATTCGGTGCCTACTTGATAAGGTTATTTTCCTGTTCGGATGAAAGGCGGCCGTATATCTGCACACAAGCGAAAAAGAACGGATAGAATGCCTTGATTTACTGAAAAGATTACGTCAACTCCCTTTTGACCACACTGACTGCCAGTCTGATAAGCCAATCGAACGGGATTCGTCGATGAGCAATGTGTGGGAAAGCCAATCGTGATGGTGAGAAACGGAAAGGGAGTAGCTTTAGATCCTGACGCCATACTGCAGGATTTTCTACCGCTCCCCGTGCCGCTGTCACCGCACTACGAAGGTCTAGACGGGAACCAAGAGTTGAATGGCGCCGCCTAGCATCAGTTTGCCAGAACTGGACTTGTATTCGCAAGATTCGCTGGTAGCCTATAGCGCAATGAATATGCCTACCGAAAAATTCAAATCAAAGAATTATCCATTTACCAAAAGTTAATTATACGTAGGTTTACCTATATGAAATTGCGTATATAGTGAAGCACTGTAAAATGTTTGTCTTTCTCAGAAAATAACCATGTGCAGATCTTAATAGTTTTGGAATTTAGAAAAATGAATAAAATCTTTTATTATTAGCAGAGTTTTTTGGTAGAGGTCGAGAAAAGTCTTCCCGTTTGAATGACGGGTTGGCATGTCTTTAAATACAGATTTCAAACTGACCTGTTAACGAAGTCCCATTAACAGTCATCGCCTGCTAGGACTCCCACTCTTGCAGACCTCGGGTGGGATTGGTTGTCCCTTCACCGCCCGGCTTGTACCACCGTCATTAGTTGGACTGCTCTAGGAATTCACAGGTGAGACTTGCAGTAGCCATCTTCTTTCCCCAGTCCCCAACCCCACACCAGCATCATGTACCCCAAACACCACCATCATCTACCCCCTCATCTCACTCCCAGGCTTCTGGCTGTGTACAAGTGTTTTTCTGACAGAACGAGATCCTTGCTGACGCTCGGACAAGGGTTCCATCCTGTTTTTCTCCGTCCTGTTCGTCCTTCTCAGAAAGTTTCTGTACAATCTTTGTTGCTGATTAACAATTATTGTATTTATTGAGGCCCTCTGCAAAATGGGGTATTGTAAGTTTTCATTTGGATTTGCTGTAAGAATGTCACATTTTTGTTTATTTAAAACCTTTAACTTTTGCTCAAGCTATTTTTTAAATATAAACTGCCGCACATTGAAACAAGATAAATACAAATCAATACTTGCCCCTTACCTAATCAAACACGTTTGTATCCACTGAATCCCAACCCATTTCTTAGAAAATCAATTCAACACCCTCAAAAAAACACTGTGAAGATGTGTGCATCAATGTTTATTTCAGTTCAAAATCCTGGCTTCCAAAATCAAGTATGTGTGAAAGGAAACGATTTCCTGTACAGTTGAGGTGAAAAACCTGGTTAGGGAAATGTGCGCTCTCAGAAACCATCCTAAAGAGGGAGATGTCAGAGGGTTAAAGAACAAACCTTTCAGTTTCATTTTTTCTTTCGTTCCTCCCTTTCTTTTCTGTCGTTTTTTTTGTACTCCTACTGTGTTTCTGGTTGCCATGCTACAAAGATGCTTGTACATTCTCTCCTAACCATCCAGAGCCACCACAGGAAGCTGTTAAGTTCATGAGGCGCTGAGATGGTCCTGTACTTTAGGCCATGCACACACACACACACAAAAAAGGTTTAATTCACTCATCAAAGTCAACAGGGCAAAACCAACATGACCACAGAGATACTGGTAAACTGTTGTTTTGCCCTACTCCCACTGTACCCAAATAAAGCAGACATTTTTTTGTTTACAAGACAACCTAGCGAGTTTACTTTAAGCTACATATTTTTTTTAAATACATATTTCTCATTTTCCAAGCCTCGTCAGCAAACAAGCACTAGTTGGGCATGAGTTTGTAAACTGTATGGTAATTAGCGACAGTATTTTGTGGATGACTACAAATCTCTTCACTCTTTCAACAGCTTTTTCTTTTTTTTTTCTTTTCTGTTACTACTAAACCCCCAGTTTCCTAAGTTGCCAATCGTTAAATGCCCCCCCCTCCCCCCCTCCCCCACCACAACTGGATTTCCTTAAAGAAGCCCACAAACAATCATACAAAACAGAGAAAAATAATCATAATCAATAGTCATAATCAATGAAGCGATTGAGCACACTGGCTGCTGGATCGGTAAGCTGTAAGAACATATCCTTTCAGCTTCTTGTGCACCAACTCTGTTAAATATATGTATATATGTAGATATATATACACAAAAGTCATGAGGGGCTGGGGGAAAAACGTTTAAAAGTCGTAACTTTATTATGTTTCATCGTAGAGCCGAAGGCCCAAGAATAAAGGATAAAGGGGAGGAAAAAAAAAATCTAATCAGGTTTCTCTCTTTTTTCTTCTTCTTTGCTTTCCATTTTTCTGTTCTTGATGGTTCTGAATTCAGGCGTGTTGGTAACATCCCTTACTGGCGGTCAGTGGGGTGAAGGGTCGGGGGTCACAGTGCGTGACGACCTCCCTGCTTCTCCCTCATCCACGCCTGGATCCTCTCCTTCAGCTCAGGGACTAGGACAGAAACACACCAGGCGTTAGGACAGAAACACACCAGGCATTAGGACAGAAACACACCAGGCGTTAGGACAGAAACACACCAGGCGTTAGGACAGAAACACACCAGGCGTTAGGACAGAAACACACCAAGCGTTAGGACAGAAACACACCAGGCGTTAGGACAGAAACACACCAGGCGTTAGGACAGAAACACACCAGGCGTTAGGACAGAAACACACCAGGCGTTAGGACAGAAACACACCAGGCGTTAGGACAGAAACACACCAAGCGTTAGGACAGAAACACACCAAACGTTAAGACAGAAACACACCAGGCGTTAAGACAGAAACACACCAGCCGTTAAGACAGAAACACACCAGGCGTTAAGACAGAAACACACCAGGCGTTAAGACAGAAACACACCAGGCGTTAAGACAGAAACACACCAGGCTTTAGGCCAGACGGTGTTTGGCCTCGACCACCGCCAGGCCCAATATAAACAACAAGCCGACAAGCAGGAACAGAACAGTGTGATTACATGGACTTGTTCTTACACCCAAGCAGAACACAGAGCAGGAGCCTTCATATGTACAGGTAGATATGTGGTGGTGTGTGTCTCCCTATACACTAATGTTAGCAGATGACAAAGACTGAGACTTTCACTTGCTCTACGCAACTGTACTTTTACGTCTCTGTGGGTAGAGGGTGTGCTGAATCACGCCCTCTCAACCCTGGTCCTAGGGTCCTCCTGCCCTGCATGTTCAAGACGATTCCCTCTTCCAACACATCTGGCTCATATGAATATGTTAATACACCCGACCCGTTCACCTGAACCAGGTGTGTTGGAGCAGGGGAACATGTAGGACATGCAGGGGAGGGCCAGCTCCCCAGGAGCAGAGGAGAGAGCGGCCAGGCGGCCAGGCTGCTGGGGCAGGTACCTGACTCCAGCATGCTCTCTGTGAGAGGCTGTCTGTTGAAGGGGTCTGTGGGAGAGTTGAGCAGGTGGCGCAGGATGATGGAGCGATCCATGATGTTGCCAGACGGCAGGATCACTGGGTCGGTCATCAGGGTGTCCATGAGAGGGTCTGGACACACACACACACACACACACACACACACACACACACACACACACACACACACACACACACACACACACACACACACACACACACACACACACACACACACACACACACACACACACACAGAGAAAGAGAGACACACACAGGTTACACAATTGAATACTGACCAAATCACCATATTATAGTATCGTCTGCTGGACTTCATTCTATTAATTTGGATATTCTGTCTCTCCAATCCCATGTCTTGATTTATGCCCCTTCCCAGAACCACAGAACAGGAAGTAATAAAAGCCCTCATTAAGATGATTCAGTTGTGCTCTATTCAGTCTCGAGGTTTCCACAGGAAGGTTTAATATGTTACACGTTTATAAATACGGCGTGCCTCGATGTTTTTAACCCTGGGCGGCTAGCTGACACCTCCGACCCCGGCCAACGTGGGGGGGGGGGGGGGCTCATATCTGGAAATCAAAGAAGGCCGACGAGACACATTCCCCTCCTGGATTAGATGAAAGTCTGTGGTTAAGATATGTGACCCCTCCATTACACACAAATCCCTCGCGAAATATTTGGGATTCTACTAACAGATGGGTCCTGGGATTCTACTGCAGTAACAGGTGGGTCTGGTTGAAAGTCTGTCCACCTGGACAGGAACCGACACGTCAGTCGCTGGCTTTTTCCACTCTGAGCGAAACCCTTCACCCAGGCCTTCATGGAAACATTCTGGTTCAGCATGACATTCAGGCATTCAGTCAGAGGAGCTGTGCCATAAAGCATTGGAGATAGATATGTAACGCGTAGGCCGGCGCTCTTGTGTTGAGGAAGTAAGGATGGAGGGAGGAAGAGAAGAGAGGGGTGAGAAGGAGAAAAGGAGGCAGGGAGGGAGGGACCTTCTGAGCTGTTGTTCAGGTCTAGGTTGCTTGGGGTCAAAGACTTGCCTTTGAACTCGTCGGGCGCATCGCTGTAGTCCATTTCAGACTGCGAGTTCCTGGCGACTATCTCCTCCACCTTCTCCGATAGCAGCTTGAATTTTTCAATGGCGATGGTGGACTTGATACCGGCTTTCTTCATCTTAGATATCACCTCCTCGAAGAGCTCTCGGCTGTATGACCGCTGAAGAGGAAGGGAGAGGAGGGAGAGAAATGTACGTTTATTTGAGGAGAAAGCAGACGTGCGTGTGGGATCGTGCGAGCGAAGAGAGCGTTGCACCAACAGCGCCCGTCCTCATTCCTGCCTGTCTCTCAAAACACGACGACACAAAGAAACCAGACAGCACTGTCTGCGTTACCGTGACAAGGACTCTGTTCGTGCTGCCTTGGGAGAACCTACTGTTCCACAACCAAAGCTTTCTCAGAAATGAGCATCCCTGTTCCACACGGTGCGCATCACTCTCATCACGTACCTGACGAGACCGCCCGTATACAAGAGGACGTTCTGTGGTGGATGGCAAGGTGGGGGGGGGGGGGCACACGTCACACACGCTCACCTGGTCGTCTGCGATGGCCTTGGCGAAGCGGGCACAGTCCAGCTGCAGGTAGATGTCAGTCAGCTGGTCCAAGAGCTTCTTGGGCTCAAAGCCGTACTTCTCGGGGTTCTCCACCTTCAGGTCCCGACACTTGGGGCCGCACAGCTGCTGGAGGTTGAAGTTCAACATGGCCGCCAGGCGAGGACCCAGCTCCTGGTACCACAGAAGAAGACTGCGTTCAAGAAAACTGTATGTTTTTTACGCTGCTGATCTGGGTACAGGTGTAGATGTACGCCTGGTCTGGTGTGCAGGTGTCTGGACAGGTGTGCAGGTGTCTGGACAGGTGTCTGGACAGGTGTGCAGGTGTCTGGACAGGTGTCTGGACAGGTGTGCAGGTGTCTGGACAGGTGTGTAGGTGTCTGGACAGGTGTGCAGGGGTGTGGACAGGTGTGCGGACAGGTGTGCAGGGGTGCGGACAGGTGTGCAGGGGTGCGGACAGGTGTGCGGACAGGTGTGCAGGGGTGCGGACAGGTGTGCAGGGGTGCAGACAGGTGTGCAGGGGTGCGGACAGGTGTGCAGGGGTGCAGACAGGTGTGCAGGTGTCTGGACAGGTGTGCAGGTGTGCAGACAGGTTTGCAGGTGTCTGGACAGGTGTGCAGACAGGTGTGCAGGTGTCTGGACAGGTGTGTAGGTGTCTGGACAGGTGTGTAGGTGTCTGGACAGGTGTGCAGACAGGTGTGCAGGTGTCTGGACAGGTGTGTAGGTGTCTGGACAGGTGTGCAGGGGTGTGGACAGGTGTGCAGCTGTGCGGACAGGTGTGCAGACAGGTGTGCAGGTGTCTGGACAGGTGTGTAGGTGTCTGGACAGGTGTGCAGGGGTGTGGACAGGTGTGCAGGTGTCTGGACAGGTGTGTAGGTGTCTGGACAGGTGTGCAGGGGTGTGGACAGGTGTGCAGGTGTCTGGACAGGTGTGTAGGTGTCTGGACAGGTGTGCAGGGGTGTGGACAGGTGTGCAGGTGTCTGGACAGGTGTGTAGGTGTCTGGACAGGTGTGCAGGGGTGTGGACAGGTGTGTAGGTGTCTGGACAGGTGTGCAGGGGTGTGGACAGGTGTGCAGGTGTCTGGACAGGTGTGTAGGTGTCTGGACAGGTGTGCAGGGGTGTGGACAGGTGTGCAGGTGTCTGGACAGGTGTGTAGGTGTCTGGACAGGTGTGCAGGGGTGTGGACAGGTGTGCAGACAGGTGTACTCACAGGCCTGAGGAAGGGCTTCTGGACTTGCTTGGTGAGGATGTGGAACATGTCCACCGTCTCCGTGGCGAGGGCCAGGTAGGAGCGTGACACTCGCTCGTCCTGCGTCAGCTGGGACTGCCGGCTCGTCTGCTGCTCCTGGAGGGGGAAACGTGGTTCAGCCCTTGTGGACTTAATCATTGCTACCTATTTGGACTAACAGTTGAGCGTGTGGTGTGATTGGCTGCTGACCCTGGGCAGCTGTTCCCATTGGTCCCTGTTCTTCATCTCTTCCTGGATCTCGTGGATGCGCTTCAGCGACTCCAAGCTCTCGTCCAATAGGAAGGTGGTGTCATTGATCAGCATGTTGATGTAGCGCACAAACTGCTTCCCGGAACTACACAGACACGAGACAGGACACTTTCAATCACATAGAAATCCATCTACACTGTAAATATTGTGTTCTAGAATGTACCAAGTGTCTTATAGACTGTGTTCTAGAACACGACTACCGTAATGTAGTACAAGTACTTTGATACTGTACTTAAATCGATTTTTCTGGTATCAGACCAGTACTTTACTATACATTTTTGAGACAATAGAGGCATTCCTGATCACCAAGGCCATATATGAGGGAAAATGAGTTTATACTGTCTTTTTGTATTAATGTATTAATATGATGTGAAGTCTAACAGGTAGTAGTAATGGCTACTTTTTACTTCAGTATATGTCAGAGACCACACTTCTTTACTTTAACTTGAGTGAAAAGGTGTAGTCAGTACTTCAACTTTTACCAGTCTTTTTTAACATGAGTATCTGTACTTCTACTTGAGTGAAGGATGTGTGTACTTTAGCCATGTCTGATGCAGACTCACTTGAACTCCTCGAGGAAGGTTCCGTGGTGCCCTATGTTCTGCCACAGGCTCTTGAAGATGGTACTGATATGGTAGCGGATGGTGAACTTGTCATAGAACTCGCTGGTGGCCCCGGTGTGTTCCACGTCTGGGGAGGGGAACCCTCGGCTTAGAACACTTTATTCTCACATTATTCTCAACACACATTCTGCACTCCCCATTGGCTCTCACCGGTGTAGAACTTCATGAGGGCGGGGACTAGCTGCTTGACGGACAGCGGGTGGTTCTCCATCATCTCTGAGAAGCGCTGCGTGCGGGGCTGCACGGCTGGGTTGGTGACAAACAGCACCTCCACCAGCTTGGCGATCAGGTAGGGGTTCCTGATGTAGTTCTGGCTGCAGATGAACACCACCAGGAAGGTGACGATGTCCTGGACGCACGGCTCGTACAACACCTGCGGGGAATACCTGGGGTGTGGGGGGGGGGGGGAGAGGGGGAGGGAGAGAGACGAGTCGGAGAGGAGATGGAAGGTTAGGGAGGAGGTGAGACCCAACATTGCTAACGTGGTCAGACACTTTAGGGACAGATATTTCTAGCCCTACAGTCAAATATGGAAATGTAGAGTCTCAACATCAACAGCCCATGATGAATACCGAGGCTGGTTGCGTGGGAACAACTGACTTACTGCACAACGAAGAGGAGGAACTCAGCCACGTCCTCGATGTAGAACTCAGGAAGAGCAGCAAAGCTTTTTGGGATCTCAGGGTTCAGTGGTAAGGTCATGCTACAAAAACATTGGAAGAGACAAGACAAGTTAACAACCTACATACTGTAGAATGAACATCAAAACAGATTCACTTGGGGGTAGAAGGTGAAGTGTAGGGAGGTGAGGTGTAGGAGGTGAGGTGTAGGGTAGGAAGTGAGGTGTAGGAGGTGAGGTGTAGGAGGTGAGGTGTAGGGTAGGAAGTGAGGTGTAGGAGGTGAGGTGTAGGGTAGGAAGTGAGGTGTAGGAGGTGAGGTGTAGGAGGTGAGGTGTAGGGTAGGAAGTGAGGTGTAGGAGGTGAGGTGTAGGGTAGGAAGTGAGGGGTAGGATGTGAAGTGTAAGAGGTGAGGTGAAGTGTAGGAGCTAAGGTGTAGGGTAGGAGGTGAGGGGTAGGAGGTGAAGTGTGGGGTAGGAAGTGAGGTGTAGGAGGTGAGGTGTAGGAGGTGAGATGTAGGTGTAGGAGGTGAGGGGTAGGGTAGGAGGTGAGGTGTAGGGTAGGAGGTGAGGCGTAGGCTAGGAGGTGAGGCGTAGGGTAGGAGGTGAGGGGTAGGGTAGAAGGTGAGGTGTAGGGTAGGAGGTGAGGTGTAGGGTAGGAGGTGAGGTGTAGGGCAGGAGGTGAGGGGTAGGGTAGAAGGTGAGGGGTAGGGTAGGAGGTGAGGGTTAGGATAGGAGGTGAGGTGTAGGGTAGGAGGTGAAGTGTAGGGTAGAAGGTGAGGGGTAGGGTAGGAGGTGAGGGGTAGGGTAGGAGGTGAGGTGTAGGGTAGGAGGTGAGGTGTAGGGTAGGAGGTGAGGGGTAGGGTAGGAGGTGATGGGTAGGGTAGGAGGTGAGGCGTAGGGTAGGAGGTGAGGCGTAGGGTAGGAGGTGAGGGGTAGGGTAGGAGGTGAGGGGTAGGGTAGGAGGTGAGGTGTA
>NC_140378.1:19735000-19760000 GCF_054491055.1 Hypomesus nipponensis
ACAGTGGCGGCGGCTACCTTGGGGGCCTTCCTCTCCTCCATGCCCACACTGTCAAAGCGCTCGATGAGGTAGTTGAGCATCTCCGTCTCCTTGCACGCTTCGATGGTGAACCAGTCGCTGGCCGACTCACTGGACATCCCCCCTCCAGACGCCCCCGAGCTGGAGAGAGAGGGAGCGGAGCGGAGGAGGGGGAGACGGGAGAGAGCAGGGGGAGAGGGGAGGGGAGACAGAGAGAGAAAGACACAGAGGGGAAGAGAGGTAAAGAGACTTGTTTAAAATCACCAGGAACACCAGAACGGACACTCCAGTGAGAAGCAGTGCGGTGAGAAAGCGTCTTTTACAGCAACATCCTGAAAGAAACACTGTGTTAGAAACACTACAGCACCCAAGGCAGCATTTGGAATTTGGGTAAGAAAATAAATTCATATACACACATTCATGCTAATTAAGTCAGTGCCCCCCCACTCGCACCCCTCTCCTCTTCTTTCTTCAATCCCTCCACCCCCTCATCCTCCACCCCCCCCGTCCTCCACCCCCTATCCAATCTCCATCCTGCCTCCATCCACCTCCCATCCCTCCAACGCCCCTCCCTTTATCCCTGGGGTGTTGATGTTATTGGTCGATTCTCCAGACCTGCTAGACTGCAAGCAGCGTCACAACACAGCAAACCTCTGGTTAGGGCGTTCACAACACCCCGGCCGCGTGACGCACCCACAGACAGCAGAGCAGCGGGGGGGGGGGGGGGGGCGACAGGGGCCCCAGAGGGCCATGATGCAGGGCTCTCTCTCTCTCTCATAGAGTATTCATTCCAGGAGAACACAGAATAGGACTATCTTCAGGATCATCTATCAGTGCTTGAATAGTGCTCACAAAGACCACACTCTGAACACAGTATCAAGTGACAGCCTAGGGCGGCCTCTTCAGAGAACCCTGCGGTTTTCATGCCTTGCTACTTTGGGTGACTATATTTGCCAAGCATAGTTTGTGGAAAAAATCCCCCTCTGAACTAATTTCACAGAGCCAAAAGTCTCTGGTTTAGAGTCTCTGGTTTAGAGTCTCTGGTTTAGAGTCTCTGGTTTAGAGTCTCTGGTTTAGAGTCTCTGGTTTAGAGTCTCTGGTTTAGAGTCTCTGGTTTAGAGCCTCTGGTTTAGAGCCTCTGGTTTAGAGCCTCTGGTTTAGAGCCTCTGGTTTAGAGCCTCTGGTTTAGAGTCTCTGGTTTAGAGTCTCTGGTTAAGAGCCTCTGGTTTGGTGTGGTGTTTCAGCTGCACGACAGGGCAAATTATTTGCTGGAAAATGGGAACTTCCTGTGCTAAGCAGCTAAACGACATATCACACTATACTACTGAGAGCAGATCACTTTTTTAAGTAACTTTTCCTCAGGTCACCAAGAGAATAGAAAATGCTGCTTCTCCTGTTGATAGGAAACACTCTCAAACAAACAGCAGGCTGTGTCTGGGATGAATAATAATGCGTTTGTTGAACAGACACTTTAACCAAAGGAATACATCAGAAGAGGTTTCGAACCTGCAACCTCTTGATCTGCAGTCAAATGCTTTAACCACTGAGCTATTCTTTGCCTTGGCCTGTGTGTATTTCTCTGTAGCTGCCTCTGCTCGTGTTAGCGTCCACGTGAACACACAGAAGCATGCCGCTTTGCTACTGAACAAGCACACGCCTGCACGCACACGTGAGCACGCACACACACCGTGCTACTGCATGGTACCTGGACCCAAACTGAACCCGCGCAAACTCTTCCTCCTCCTCCTCGGGATCTTCATCACTGCTGTCCTGAGACAGGTCCGAAAGGGCGAAGTACCGGAGGGAGAAGGGGCTGGCGGGGGGAGACGGGTGGGAGGAGGGGAGGACGAGGGGGAGGAGGGGAGGACGAGGGGGAGTAGGAGGAGAGGGATGAGGAAAAGGAGGAAGACAAGAAGGAGGTGGAGAGGGAAGCCAGGAGAAGGGGGTGGACAGGGTGAATAAAGAGGAGGGGGCGGGGATGAGGAAGAGCAGGAGGAGGAGGAGAGAAGAAAGAAGGGGGTGATGGGTGAGGATGGATGGACAGAGGAAGGGAGGTGTAGAAAAAACAAAACATGGAAAACGACTGAGATGGAGAATGGACACAGGTCACAGGAATAGGTGGACAGGGAGGAAGGAAGCTCAGAGGAAAAGGAAGAAGGAAACATCCTAGCATCCTACCTGGCCTCTGGCATACCACACAACCCATCTCACAAGACTACAGTTAGTGCCACTCAGTGAACCTGCCTCGAGTTAATCCACAACCATGCATGTCAGCTGGATACACACAGGGAAACACACCCATGCTGTGAGCCCAACCAAGAACCCAGGACTAGCACTGAACTGGCCCAGTACAAGGCCAAACGAAGGCAAGCCAAACGTCACTGGCTTCATCTCAAAAGGCACCTTGTCATGTCTCGTGAAGCACCCCTAACCACTCTGCAAGCACAAACACTTCCCCCTCCTCTCTCTCACAGCCAGACCAGCGCCGCTAAGCTGTCCTCTTCACGTCTATTTCACACACCATACAAATCAAGTCAGCGCTGAAAACACCGTCATGGATTGGGTGTTGGGGTGTTAATGTTTTAGTTGCGTAGCGGGGATAAGGTCACGCTCGTTCACACAGGCGGTACCTAGAGGGGATCCTGGAGACACGGGCAACTCTCCGGGGGGCCGCTCTGGGTGAGGGGGCCCCCCCGGGCAGGGGGCCGGAGGCAGGGGGCCGGGCCCTCGGGGAGCTGAGGGGGTCGGGGGGGGCCGGGGTGTTGGGGGGCACCGGAAGGCCAGCGGGGCTGGGAGACGGGCCGGGGAGGCTGGCCACCCTGGGGTTGGGGCTAGGGGGGGTCGGGGCCCCCCAGGGGGAGGTGACCGTGTAGGGACGATAGCGCTGGGAGATGGGCAGGGGGGCAGAGGGGGGGTTGAGGCTGAGTCTGGGGGGGGCGGGCAGGGCAGGGGGGCTGGGAGGGGGGAGGAGGAGGGGGGAGGAAGGGGTGGTGGGGGTGGGGAGGGGTGCAGAGGTCGTCCGGGGTGTGTTCAGACACAGAGGGCTGCACCCGTATAGGCTGAAAACAACATGGTGAGAGACAGGGGTTTGGACAATGTCACCAGGCAACTGACCACACACACACACACACACACAGGTCCCTCCACACACATACACACACATTCAGGCCCCTCAACACTCACACACGCAACAAAAACAGAAATCCCACAAATGAATGCAATCGAATGTTATCAACACAGAGATGAATCAGCTACGTGAGATCAGAGAAAAATTTACAACCTTGAATATCCTGGTTTTCTTCACTTCAGATCTACCATAGCACAGGCATCAAGTTGGATCACAGGGTGTGTGTGTGTGTGTGTGTGTGTGTGTGTGTGTGTGTGCTACTTGCCTGGACAGAGAGCTGGCCCCAAAGGAGCCCCCACAGGGGGCCAGGGGGCTGCTGCCCTGGCTGGGGGGCTGAACCAGGGTCAGGCGCCGGTCTGGGGATTTGGCAGCTGTGATTGGCTGGGACGTGGCAGTCAGGCTGGCGAAGGGGTTGTGGACGCGTGATTGGGTGGACATCATGAGCACCTCCATCAGGATCTGGCCAATCAGGTCTTTGAAGTCTGAGTAGACTGGAGGCGGGAGAGAGAGACAGAGAGAGAGAGAGAGACAGAGAGAGAGAGAGAGAGAGAGAGAGACAGAGACAGAGAGAGACAGAGAGAGAGAGAGAGAGAGAGAGAGAGAGAGAGAGAGAGAGACAGAGACAGAGACAGAGACAGAGAGACGAGACAGAGTGAGAGACAGAGAGACGAGACAGAGAGAGACAGACAGAGTGAGAGAGACAGACAGACAGACAGAGAGCAAAAGAGATTGTTTTACATCTTAAAAGCCATGAATTTACTTTCATCCTTTCAGCAGGCAAGTTCTGACACATCCACAAGCCTCCCATTCAAGCATGCACTCATTCAGATTCTCAACATCTGTTCCAGGAGGATGAGACTGTTGTCAAGGTGTTTCCCCTGCTAATAAATACAGCCGATTTCTAACAGGGTTATACTTCACCACACACGATTGTTGTGTCATCTCCAGCCTTGCTGCTAAGACACCTCAAGACAATAACATGTGTAAACTAAGCCCAGGGGTGGAGGCAGACAGCAGACAGACAGACAGTCAGGAGGTAGACAGAGAGACAGACAGACAGACAGAAGGTACACAGAAGGTACACAGACAGGAGACAGACAGACAGACTGGCAGACAGAGAGTCAGGAGGTAGACAGACAGACAGACAGGCAGACAGTCAGGAGGTAGACAGACAGACAGAGACAGAGACAGCCAGACAGACAGGCAGACAGACAGAGACAGAGACAGCCAGACAGACAGGCAGACAGACAGACTGGCAGACAGAGAGTCAGGAGGTAGACAGACAGACAGCCAGACAGACAGACAGGAAGTAGAGAGACAGACAGACAGGCAGACAGTCAGGAGGTAAACAGACAGACAGAGACAGCCAGACAGACAGAAAGACAGACAGTCGGGAGGTAGACAGACAGACAGACAGCAGGTAAACAGACAGACAGACAGACAGACAGCAGGTAGACAGACAGACAGCAGGTAAACAGACAGACAGACAGTCAGGAGGGGAGGCCCACCGTGGTTGTGGCTGTGCTGAAAGTCTGCGGCGAGGGAGGGCAGGTAGATGACGTCTCTGTCCTGCTCCGTCCAGGAGACACGCAGGATCTTACAGATCAGCTGCAGGGCCTGCTCCTCAGACACATCTGAGCTGGCCGAGGACTCCTGGAGCACACACACACACACACAGGCAGAGAGAGAGAGAGACAGACAGACAGAGACAGAGAGAGAGACAGAGAGACACACACACAGGCAGAGACAGAGAGAGACAGACAGACAGAGAGAGAGACAGAGAGACACACACACAGGCAGAGAGAGAGACAGACACACAAGGCAGAGACAGAGAGAGACAGACAGACAGAGAGAGAGACAGAGAGACACACACACAGGCAGAGACAGAGAGACAGACAGACAGAGAGAGACTGATTAACACACAGAGCACCCAGAAGACCTGGTGTTTGGAAGGGAAGGTTGACTTCCTGCTTCCTACCTTCTCAGCCAGGTTCCTCTTGTCCCTGCGGTCGCTGTCCTCCACCTCCATGTTCTCTATACCTGAGTCCACATCCACCTGGGACATGCTGGGGAGGGGAGGTGTGTGGGGGGGAGAGGGGAGGGGAGATGAGGAGAGACAGGTGGAACCGAGGGGAGAGAAAGAGAAAAGGGATTGAGAGGGAGAGGAGAGGAAGAAGGGAGAGAGAGAGCGTGGGAGAAATCAATCCATTTTGAGCACGTATGCCAGACCAAACTAAGACCATACATACAGTTCCGGTTGGTCCTGAAGTCACAGAACACTGTGACATGAATGAGGAAAGCTCTGTTTCTCACCTCTTTTCACAGGCGGTGTCTATGTCCATGCTCTGAGAGCGTGACAGACTCTGGGACTGGGTCTCCAGGCTGTTGGACGGGGAGCTGGAGAGAGAGCTCACCCCCTCGCTGCTCTGGCTGCGGTACGCCACGCCTGGAGCAGGGGGAGACGGGGGAGATGGGGGGGAGACAGAGGAGACGGGGGGGGGGGGAGACGGGGGAGAGACAGGGGGGAGAGATGGGGGGAGACAGGGGGGAGAGATGGGGGGAGACATGCGGGAGACGGCGGGGAGACAGGGGGGAAGTTAAAATGTGTGTGTATTAATGAGTGTGTGCAAAGGTGTGTGTGTGCATATGTATGTGTGTCAACGTCCCTTAGAGCTAAGGGGTTGAAATAAGTGATTTGGAGTTTAGTCATATTTGTTGGTACTGTTGACTAGCAAGCAAGCTGCCTCCAGCCCCTTCAGGGTCAGTCTGGATCCCGAGCTCAGTGTCTAGTCTGGTGTGTTATTAGAAAGCCTGTCCAGCAGACATAGCCAAGGACAAAGCTGATTACAGCCCAGATCTACTGGCTAAAGAAAGGTCAGGAACTACCACATGACTACCAGGTTACAGCACAATTAATACATCCTCCTACCATGTCTGTAACAGGAGGATTACATCTCCAGTTACACTAGTACACCTGCCTGGGGGTCCACAAAAGAGGCCCTGGTACAGACTTAATCTACTGTAGCGTATTTGTCATTACTACTATCGCAGACTTAATCAACTGTGGTGTGTGTCATAATTAGTCAAAAGAGACTTCAGGAATGCATGTCAACTGCTATCAGTGCAATCAAGCCACTATAATAAGGTAAATGAAAGTAAAACTGCAGGGACTGACACTCCCTTAGTACAGAAAAGTCCCTTTGCAAAAGTAATCAGTCATGAATCGGTAAACAATGTGCTCTGATCGGTATTGTACCCATCTATACCTACGGCGGTTATGGCGTAGGTTCTAGAGCATTTGAGAACAGTGAGTTATTCACGCTAGCTGTTAGTACTCTCTCTCTGCCTACCGAATGTCGAGCAAGGACACAGGCCTGGTGAGCACAATACACTACCTCTGTTGTGTCGCTTGACGACAGCACTCAGTGTGCCTTTGGCTGTCCATTTATCAAGGCCCTTTCAAAAGGCCTCTCATTCTGGACCTCCATGGGTTTTTTTTCCCTCTTAGCTCCGTTAGACGTACACAAAGGTCATGTGATGGCATCAGGACTGGGAAGAACAGGAAACGTCACCGTGTCTCACAGTCTGACCCGCGTGGCCGGCCGGACGACTGTTTTGACTTTCACCTCAACATGCTCAGAGCTGAGCCTGAGCCAAGGCGGTTGGGACACAGTGACGAGGCACTTTTGTGTATCCCCTGGAAAGGACGAGACTAGCTGCTGATACACCTATTAGATTCCCAAAGTGCAGTGATTGTGGATGACATTGCAGTGGTTTAAGGCACAAGTTCTTACTTTAGGGTATTTTTTAAATTCGATCAAATCTCATACACAAACGTCTACCGTGAAAACGATGCTCGTAAATACTTGTTAGTTCTGATGAGCCTGCGCTGTAAAAGCTGGAGTTATAAATGCCTGACTCAGATCAATCCAAGGAATTCTATGGACAAGGTTAACAGTGACAGGTTGAGGCTGGAGTGCAGCTTCTCAATGGGTCTATTTCCCTGCCTCTTCGGTTTTAACAGAGGTGTTTCTGATCGGTTGTGGTCATACCGGAGGCACCCATGGGTGAGGTGGCAGGGGTGACACTGTGGACGCTGAGGCCCAGAGAGTGGGAGGCAGCTGGGGGCAGAGACTGAGGAGGTGCCCCAGAGGTTCCAGGCAGGGGCCCAGGCGGAGTTTCTCTCTGTGGGGACGTCAGGGGGGTACTAAGAGGCGTACTGGGCTGGGAACCCTGCCCTCCAGCCAATCGGGCTAATCGCCTTCTGCGGATCTGCAACAAATACAGGAAAAAAAAACGGGTGTTTTGACTCGTTTGACCGTCATCATCTTTAGGAATGATATCTAAAGAATACCGACCGTGAACATGGTCTTGACGCGAATGTTAGAAACGTAGTTGTCGAACTAAATTGTTCATTTTGCAAGTAGGTTATTAAAAGATGAGTGCGAATGCAGTGGGGCATTTTAAGACGAAGAGGTCATTTGGTGAGCAAAGCTAAAGTAAACACCAGGGCTAGTCAATCAATGAGGACGAAGCTAATAAATATTTTCAGCACAAGAAGCAATACGTACAATATGAATGTCGTTGTTCATATAGAGCTGCACAGTCAACGTTAGCAAGCTGCCTGGCTAATGGTTAAAGATTGAGCAACATCTCACGATTACACAATATCTGATGGAATATTCTGATTGACTGACATTAACAGTTTAATAGCTACTAGATGTGCAATTGACAGCATAATTATCTTTGCCGGGTGGCTCTACCTAGCAACAATTAATGGGTTGGTTGCACAATGCCAATGGTGGCCTCCAGTGTTATGCTGAGTCGTCTACCAAGCAAAGACAATTTTATCTGCTACTGTTTCATTTACCTACGACTATAAATAAAATCCAAGGACAACCTGACTTGTTTATTTGTAAAACGCCATGTGTCTTTTACGTGAAAACCCTGACATTTAGAAAATGACCGTATTCGCTGCGTAGCACAGCTAAGCTGTAGTAGTTTAGCTAGCTATGGGTTAGTTAGCTAGCAGCACCATGCTAGCCAACTGTACTGACTCAGCTAGTAGCGCTAAGCTAGATAGTAGCACAGCCTTCGAAAAAGAAAAAAAAAACTAAAACGACACCAATCCGTGACTAGAACCCAACATCCTTCGTCAATAACGTTTCAATATCCGATTATAACTTATATTTTGTAACGCATTCTTGATCTTACCTCGTCGGCACTCAATTCTTCCATTGTGTTTCCTTTATTTTCAACTGGCTAAACAACAATTGTGCCAGCCAGCCAGCTAGCTAGCAGCAGCTATTTCTAATAGAACCAAATGCTCATGTTCTATCTAACTCGTGAAACAAATAACTATTCGTCTTGATTGTCGTACATAAAATAAATAAAAACAATGCAAAGTAATATACAAATTTTCCTCCTAATTCGGTGTGATCTACTCGATTTCTACCGAAAATGAAACAAACACAAAAGTAATGTCAAAACACGAAGGAGGCCATTCTGGATCGTATGTCACATGACCACGGATTGACACACAGTAGAACAATCAGTGTTGAAAGAATTCGTCAGAATGTTGCTATCATGCGAGCTTTATGTGTCAGTAACATGTAGCAGCAACACATAATTTTTAATTATATTTCCTCCAAATGTATAATTGCTGTTTTGTGACAAACAGTTCACTGTAAAACCCTAAAGTCCGCCTCTAGCTGTTTGGCGTACTCTGATAGGCCATAGAGGAATACATTATACATACATATTTTCGTTTTTTGTTTGTTAAAATATGGCTTATCTGGTATGACAAAATAACTGTTTTTGTCCACTTGTCCACGTGCGTGAGCCTCAGTTGGGTAAAGGTCTTAGTGTCAAGGGCAGCCAGATTAGAGTCAACAGGTCACCTTCCTTTTCGGTAAGGACACAACATCGGTTTTCAGACAACAAAGTAATAATTTTATGAAGCCCTGCAGCTATGGAAGCAAATCAGTGACTTAATGTTTTTAATTTTAAAAGACATTGAATACTTAATTTCGAAATTGAAACATACCGAATTTGGGATCTGAATTTTACTGTTTGAATTTTCAGGAAGCTGAATTTTTTTTTTGCTCCCGATCCAGGAAACAATATATATATATATATATATATATATTTATTTATTTATTTATTTATTTATTTTTTATCCAGGAAACAATATAATCTGATTATTCAATGACACAATACGTAAAATGCAGGTGAAGACGTCACAATTTTAAAATGTGGGTTGCAGTTTGGACCAGAGATGGAACAAGAACCAGTTAAAAATGGGACACATGATTCTTGTCATTAGCACAATTTCGATTTATTTTTACGTTCTGTTGCACACATTTAGCCTAGGCCTGTTGAAAAGCTTAGCGTTGTTCACAAATTGACATTTTATTTTACAATACAGAATATTGCAATAATTTAGCAAATAAAATACATTACCAAAGGCAATACCCGACTCAGGAACAGCACAAGCATTAGAGAGGGGCGGCTGTCTAGTTATTGTATCATTCTCAAATCAACATATAATTGCAAACATTGCCAGACCGATTTTCAGGATTGGTCTCTCTGTAGACGCTATATGGATGACAGTAGCGGTTCAGCTAAAAGTAAAAAAGACGACAATGGTTTCTTAACCACTGCAACAAACTCAACTTCGAGGAACCAAATTATTTGGTTGGCTTTGAAGACAGTAAGGCCAGTAAGCGACACCATTTTGTTAACAATGATCCAATTGCGCCTTTTAGTGGTTAAATAACATAATTACATCCCCACAGATTACATTCCCAGTGCATGCACGTCACCATTTGAACTCGATCAAATCAGTGCTTATTACCTAGAAAACAGCATACTAGGGATTGGTGGTTATTTATGCAGGGTATTTCATCCTACTACTCAGAGCTTAGAGTGGCAAAACACGATGTGTTTAAATGATGGAACAATTTCTCTTCGGGAGATGAACCGTCATTCACTGTATTCTTTTGAAAACTTGCTGGCAAACTTGCCCTTCACAATACAGCTCCTGTAAAAAAATAAAATAATATTCAGCTATTTTTCGTGTTACTGTATAAGATTCAATTGTCTCTGCACATCAACCTAGGAGTTCAATTTGAACTTCGAGTAGGTTTCAGAGGATTATTTAATACAAATATTGTATTTATTATATAATGTGTAGAACAATTCATGTTTGGTGACAAAATATTATGATTTATCAATGTAAAAAAGAAGATCTACAACCATATAAGACATTTCAGTTAGAGAATCCCGATGTGCCTGAATCCTACTTGTTGTTACAAACAGTTAACGAACGTGAAACAGGAACAGAAGACGGTTCTCACCAGATGCAGTTTGTCGTCCTCGATCCAGTGAGCCCAGCCACGGTTCCTCTTCTCCCCGGTCTGCTTACACACCAGCCTGCTGCCCTCCCACTCCACCAGCGACTGCCAGACACACATACACACACACTCAGGACATCAGCATCCCTGTCACATTCACAAACGCACCATCTACACTTTTGTCACTTTGTCATTTCTTATGTTGAGTTTCAGTAGTTTGTATGTTTTAGTTTTTTTTATCCTCTGTTTCTGGCTTGAATCTAATCTACTCCCCTCTTTTGAGGATTTATCATTTTGTATTCTAAGGATTTACCATCATCACATGATCGTTCACGCAGCGTTCTATATTCCCTCAACACCTCAGCACTCCTCACACTAACCAGGAGTTTCTCTTCCTCTGAGAGGCCTGGCACGTCGGGACGCGCCGAAGGCTCACCGAGTGGAGATTGGACCACCCACCATGGCTGAAGCTCTATGCAGAAACCCGGGTTCAATTCCATTCCCCTCTCTCTCTACCCATACATTTCTTTCTGCAACTGTCTCTGTCCAAAAACACCATAAAAGGTCAAAATATATCTTAAAAAATAAAATCTTGGCAAGCACCTGGCAGCGTCTGCTGTCCAGCCCCTTGGTGGACTCCTCGAATGTCTGTCCAACCTTGAAAGAGACGATGTATTTCCGGAGGGTGCTGAGAGTTTTGATGGTGTAGCGCTCTCCCTGCACCTCGATCACCTTCTTCAGCTTCAGTTTCAGAGCGATCTTCCGTGTGGTGTCGCTTATGCCTGGGAAGACAGAGGAGTAGATGAGATTGTATATTTATTGAATATTTAGCATTTTTGCAGCAAATGTACAGTGTTACCAGCTTGTACAAGGTAAATTATATGTGTATTGTTGGTTGTTTTCCAACATAATAATAAAAGAAAAATATTTTCTATTCTGTTACATTTAGTCATTTAGCAGATGCTCTTATCCAGAGCGACTTACAGTAAGTACAGGAACATTCCCCCGAGGCAAGTAGGGTGAAGTGCATTGCCCAAGGACACAACATCATTTGGCATGGCCGAGAATTGAACCAGCAACCTTCTGATTAATAGCCCGATTCCCTAACCGCTCAGCCATCTGACCCCGTTCTGTTGTGTCATTCTATGTCAGGGTAATTTATTATAAATGGCTTGTCAGTTTGTGTTCTATTTTATTCCATTATCTTTATGGTGAGAAAGAACAGGGTGCTGTAGGCTCAAAAACTATTCCTCCCACCAAGTGAATCATCTCCCTGCTCTATTGAAAACAGGTTCCTAATCCTAGCTATTAAATGTTAAAATGAAAACATATGTAAACATGCATTGCAACACCATAAAAAAAATTATACGAAGGTAGAGTAATACGACGAACGTTCCTAATTTTAATCAGATCAGTCGATAAATCACCATCGTTATCAAATCAATGCAAATTAAATCAAAACTCACCAAGAGCCACCATGTACCCTTCCATGTTGGCGTTGCTGACCATGTCCCACGTTCCACAGAAGCTGTCTGGCATGTTCCCAACAGAGACTCTACTTGTGGTCAAAACAAAAACAGATAGGACTTCTCCAGTCAGGGAACGAGGGGGTGTGAGGGCAGGTGGGGGAAGGGGCGGGTTATGAAGGACTCAGGGAGAGGTGGGAGACAGGAAGTGGGTTTGGCCTTGCAGTTCATTTGCTGTCTCCTCAGGTCGGTTGATGGGGCTGGGTGCTGTGGTGGAATGTGATGGGAACAGTACATGTCAGACTAGTCTCTCTATATTTCCAACTGTCATCTGTCATCTTGTCTTGTTGTCATCTGGACCACTGCCAAACATTTCAGAAACAATGGTTTTACACGTGTTACATCAGATGAAGATTGAGCAATCAACAAACGAACAAATGATCTTTCTATTTCACTTAAACACTTTGTTTGCTTATTCTGAAACTCATGATCATGATGTCGTAAGCTCCTCATTCTGGTGTGAATTCATCTTTGCTAGTGTGGGCGCTCCACATTAACTTTGAAAGCATCAAAAACACATTGGACTTGGACTGAAATATGTACACTTTATTTCATTCCAACTACGACTACTTTGCTCATGGTTGTATGGGAATAGAATGGTGGTGTTTTCTCACATTTGCATTGAAGAGATGGATTTAGTTTGATTAATGTTTCACACTCGTTTCAGGACATCATACGTAGTTCTCCAGCCAAGATGAAAATCACAATCAGTATTCTATGGTTAGTATTGAACAAAAACCTGTGGAAATAAAAATAAAATCACATTTATTTATAAAGCCTTTTACTTTAGGGCTTCACATATGCCAAGAAAAACTGCACCTAAACTAACCTAAACCCTCAAGAAGTAAAAAAAGAAAAGAAGTTAATCTTTCAAGACATTATACTCTCATCCTACATAGCTCTCGAGTCATCTGAAAACCGATAAAAGTCGCGATGCAGGAACCTTGCCGGGGTGGTTTTGCTCGGCTGGCAGTGAGAAGGGAAACACCCTCACGATGGCTTCACATCTATGAAGTGGAGGAACCTGACAGGTACAAGGGAAGCTGCAAATACATCACATTTCTAAATAAAGATGTTTTTGTTTGTTTAACCTTCAACATCAGTATCATTCTAACACTGAAAACACCCTCTATATTTGATTCCAAGGGGTTAAATACTTTTAGACAGTTTGAAAACAGACAATATCCCAAATCTTTAACAATTATTTTTTATTTTTTCAATTCGATACAAGCCATACATTTAGTTTGCCAATCTACACATCACAAAAGATAAAAAGCCATGCATCCCATGTTAAATGACTGGCAGAAACACACGTAACTTCTTTTTGGGCTGCAAAGGAGTTTGTGTATTTTCTGTGACAAACATTCTGGTGGTAAACAGCGTTGTATTGCGTTCAATACATTATAATCAACAAGAGTTCTATTTTCTCAGATCTAATGCACTTGCACTAACTTCCCATCCATTATGTTGAAACCGTATCTAATATATATATATATATATATATATATATGGCTGGACTATACTTAGTTTAAACTGTCATTTATATCAATGTTCAGACCTCTATCTGTACCCTGTATGTCAGAGAGAAGTCGCATAACAAGCTTAATCAAAATCTACCAGACCAGAGCAGTCAAATGTAGATGAGAGGCACTGGTGATGAAAGGATCCTAAGTCACAGTGTCTTCAGTTCAGTGTAACAAACTGTGCAGCCACAACCCCCCCCCCCCTCCCCTCCTCTCCCCTGCTCGTAACCAGAGAGATACTCTCCACAGTGGCTCCTGAACGACACAGTTCGTCTCTGAGGTAGCAAGAGGACGGTGAGGCCACTCTCAACTGACGGAGGAGGAAGAGGCCGAGGTGTACCTCTGAAACGGGGCCAGGAGGACGTCTGCGTTCTTGCCCTCGCTCTCCGTGCTGTAGAGGCTGTGCTGCTGGATGTAGCTCACCACCTGGTCCGGCAGGAGGTACCGCACGCTCTGCCCCCGACGCAGCGCCCTCCGGACGTGGGTGGCAGAGATCTCGTTGGTCACCCACTCGTGCACCACGTGGATGTTCCTGCGGTGCTCCCACAGAGTGTCTGATTGGTGGATGAACTTGTGGGGGTCGTTGCCGCTGCGGGTGATGCAGACCAGGCCGTAGCGGCCGACGATCTCGGTGATGTCGTCGGCCTTCCAAAGGTTGGGAACGCCGAATGACTCCAACACGTCTGCGCCGCACAGCAGCATGAGCTGAGGTCCATCTGAGAAAGGGAGGGGGAGAGGGAGAGGATAGAGAGATCTTGAATTAAAAGATGGATTTATAAACTGAAGATACTTTTGCAAGTGTTGAACCCGTGTTTTAAAACCAATATCACCATCATTAGAATCTAGTTTTCAGTATAAATAAAAGGACTTCTAGGAAATTGTAGTGAATTTGTCATCAGTTATCCTGATAAAATCTAATATTGAGACAGGCACATTCATACTTTCATAACCCCCAAACCCGTTTAGTATTTGTACTGGAGCACACACTTTATGCATGTGTAAGGAATGCTACCAGGAAGTTGAAAAGTTGATCACAACATTCCCAGCTGGAACAGCTTTGAGTCAAGCCTCTGGCAATGAACCAGGTAGGACTGGAAAGACGAGGACTAATCTGACCTTCAGCGACTTTTCCCCAGAAGTCCCACGCCATCTCACCTGCCTGCCTGCCTGCCTGCCTGTCCGTCCCTCCCCCCCTCCCTCCCCCCTCCCTCCCCCCTCCCTCCCCCCCTCCCTCCCCCTCCCCCTCCCCCTCCCTCTCGCTCTCTCTCTCTCTCTCTCCCCCTCCTATGTGTTCTCTTTCTTTCTCTCATCTGTTCTCTCTCACCTGGCCTGTCCTCAGAAGGTGTGTGACTGAGGGTGTTGCTGCTACCACACAATGCATCTAAACCAGCTGGCTGTGGACCAGCGCTATGTAACCTTTTGTCATCCTTTGTCTGCAGACAAACTGAATGCAACGTCTGTTATCGTCGTTTCATGAACTCATGTACCGTGCGCTCCGGTTTGAATGCAACAGATCCTCTCAATAGCAGTGGGAGTGGAGGAGAAGCTGAAGACGCCAATTAGAGACGTCATTAGATCCAAAGCATCACGCACACACAACGGGAATTGAAGCTGCAACCTCTTGGTCTGCAGTCAAATGCTTTAACACCTGAGCTACACCCTCATGATGTGACAGAGTACTGTGCTTCTCATGTCCTTGGTTAGAGAAAGCGTCTGAGCATATACCTTTTCTCTTGTGAAGGGAGGAAGGGCATTCATAAGCATGTTCTGCGATCCTTCTCTTCTTGGCATATTTGATGGTGTCCACTTGGTCGTTGTGCTGCAGTCCGGACACCAGCTCTTCATAATGATGTCTGGGGAAAAGGGGGAAGTGAGAGACTGGGTTTCATAAAAAGGAGGCTGAGAGGAAGGTTTGGAGCGTCATCATGTTTTGAGTTTTGTGATTTTTGACTCTGAAGTGACGGTTATTGACCCAGTTTCTCAGACATGAATTAAGCCTTGTCCAAGACGAAAAACTTTTTCAATGTAGATCTTGATTTAATTTTTCTGATGCTTTAGGACTAGGCTTAATCCAAGTCTGGGACACTGGGCCATTAAGTTAAACTAAGATATGACACAAAGGACTCAAAGACACAAAATGACTGACTTTAAAACTTACTTGCTTTTCACAATGTATGCTTCATGTTTTGGCTACCCAAAATGTTTTTGGGGCTATCTCAGTGTTTATCATCATTGACCTATGCACTTCTTATAAAGCTCTTTCTTGTAAGTCGCTTTGGATAAAAGTGTCTGCTGAATGACTAAATATAAATATAAACATGTTGATTCCATTAATACCACGTTAAAACAACAGTTTTTCCCCAAACACAAACAAGTTCTCCAAATGTTCTCGCACTTCTGAACTTGAAGTCAGTTTGAGGTAGCGACACCTTCACCTCAGTCAGCAAACCTGAAATGTGGGACCACACCCACAGTGAATAGGATGATGTCACTTCAATTAATTTAATTTGTTAACAAGTTCTAGTATATGTATATATCAATATATATATATATTGAATGGTTATACTTCAAATCAAATTGGATTTTGTATAGCCCTTTTCACAAGCAGTGTCACAGAAGGCTGCACATACGCCCATAGAACTGCACCTAAACCAACGTTTTGTCGAGAGAAGAAATGGGAAGAGCAATTCAGTGCGGAATCCCCTCCTCTCATCCTTGTAGAATACCGTTCGTTTCATGTAGCACTTGTGCTCTATGTTGTTTATGTAGCACTTGGGTCCAGGAGGAACAATGTCTCGTTTCATTGTGTGCAACCGTATAAGATTGAAATAACAATAAAAACCGCCCAAACTTGTATACTATAAACACATCCAGTTCTACCTGGTTAAACTCACCGCACCACTTTGACCGTCTCCAGCCAGTCGATCTGCTGACTCTCCCAGGCATCCACCCTGATCCAGTCTGAGCTCTCTGATGCCAGCTGGGCCATCTCCACACGGTGGTATGCCTTGATCAAACCCTTCTTCTTGTAGGCATCTCCCACTGGGGAGATGATTCCTCTCACTACCCTGTACTGGCCTGACAGACACACAGGGGTTCGTTATGACGGAGCGAAATTAAGGAAGGTATATACACATCTATAACGTGATCATCACTTCAATTCTCCCTACACTTCTCTGAGGGGATTATTGATGTGTTTTGGTTGAACTGGATTTGAGAGTTTGTGTGGGGGGGGAAAGTTTGGATGCTCAACTTGAGACACCAGTAACATGTGAATAACAGAGTATGTAACACGACTGAGAGGTGTGATAGGTTACCTGTGTCCTCAAGGTGATCCCTGGCCAGTTCAAACATCCGCAGGTGCATGTTTGTTATGGGGTTAAAGGACCCACAGGCCAGCAGAACCACTTTGGTTGGCTCCTTCGGTTCCATTCCTCATATGGAGACAACTACATGTTTACATTTAGCAGACGTTTAAGCGATTTTAAAGTGCATATAAGTCCAGCAGATAATCAAGGACTAGAAAAGGCACATCTGACAGTATTACAGTGGGAAATGCACATTTCAACAGTATTTAACTGTGGGGATTAGAGGACATAAATATATAGGATACACGAGGTACTGGCACTACACAAATCTTGACACGAAATTAAAAACTGACCTGTAAAGACCAAAGGTGATAGCAAGTGCTGGGAGTAACTAAACCAGCTCGATCTCGTTAGATACCGTTTACAGGGAACATTACAGAAATACAGAAGTGTCGCTAGTAGGTAGGCCAAATGTTCGATGCTGATATGTTAAAAAGTAATGTGTGCGAAACAGTTTTTCCACTTAAGCTGTTGAAAATAGACAAGCTCAAACTCACTGCAAAACTCGCCTGCTTCCTGGATCACTATTCGCTCCCTGGTTGGCCCAGATTAAAATATAAACATCTGATTGGAGAATACTTAACGGAAACTATGAAGACGCACACACGTAATACGAGCTATGTTCACAAGATTTTGAAACGTTGGCAACGTTTCATAATTGTATGTGCCGGCAGTCGGCATTGTTATTAGTTAAGTCGAAACGAAGCTTTCTTGGGCTCTGAAGCTCCGATCATTACTCGAAGCTTAAATCAACACGATTTAGGCTACACAAGTAGCACCAGCAGGTCCAAATATTTGTTAACAGCCCAAATATTCTAGATGATGACATTCTACTCGCATAGTGTAGAGAGACAGCGCCGTGATATAGTTTATGGTTAAAGATTGGAACAATATGCGCAAACATTTTTGAGGAATAACATTCTGTGCAGTGAAAGTGCTTATTATTGTAGAATCTAAGTGACCGTGCTTCTGCAAGTGGTCAGTAAAAGGTTGAAAATTTGAATTTAGATCACATTTACATTAACCGCGAAATTAATGGGGTTCGCGTGGTCGCGACTAAATGAAGCCAGGCATTTGATTTTAATAGATGATCACGAGTTTCTGGCGAGGCGGCACACTGTTTCGAGTACTTCTCTGCGAGTTCGGCGCAAGATACGGAGCTTTGGTTTCGTCCGTAACATCACTTAACGGTTATTAATAACAGTATTTTTTTTCTGCATTGCAATCCAGTGCATTTGACCATTTGTTTTGGGACTGGAAAATAAAAGGAAGTTTTCTGCAATGGGAAGCAAAAACAATTGACTATAAATATGCTTGCCTGTATAATAGGCCAACCATAGCCTATAGGGCCTATAATACAAAATAACAAGTTCGAAATTAAAATGATTACCTGGGTTGGTTTGTGGTTTTTCAACATGATGTGCACCGTCATGAAGAGCTCGATAATGCCTAAGCATTGATGAGGTGTTATTGCTATAAACAAGGTCCCGTAGGCATATTAGGCACTTCACCTACAAAATAAAAAAAGTGATAGGCCTTGGCCATTCATTCACGATTCAGTTTATTGTCAATTACCGTTATTTTAGGCTGAGGCAACTCACCTTGTTGGGAGAAGTTAATTCAAAATGCTCCCAAACTGTGGAACTTTTTCTCTTTTTTGCTGGTTCCATTTTGGAGCGAAAAAATCTAACCAAATGCACCAAAGTAAAAAATCAATAAAATACTGTACAAACTTCTAGGTGTATTTGGACGTGTGATACCGAGGCGTCGGTGTCTGTGTCGCAAATAGGCAGTTTCAGAAAAGTGTTTTGGAACGTGTGTCAAATTATAATAACTAGGCTACTGATCACGTCCGAAGCTGGAATATTTCGAAAGTCTGGGGGGGTAAACCTTAAGACCGCAGCTTGGCACTTGATATATTTTAGCAGAAGAATTCAGAGAATATGGTGGATCCTTTCCAAGCATAGTAAAACTGGAAACGAAGCACAGCAATCTGTGACGACTTTCGAAGCATCGGACGTCCTCCATCACGTGTTTACCGTAATTCGACACAAGCTCCGAAACCCAAACACACCTCTACGGAGAGCATTTGCGACATTGAAGTGCCGACGCCTCGGTATCATAGGTTCCCATTACAACTAAAAAGCATTGTCACTTAGATTATTAATTGTTTCCTTGATATGTTGTGAAGAGCAAGCAGAAATCCTCGGTTATCAACTGATCATCGATTTCAACTGACTCCAGACAAGTGACCTGAAAAGGCAAGGCAGCAGGTGATGTTTTCTGTTAAGATTTGCTTCAGCTAAACTGTGTTCTACATGAGCTAGCATACAGTACAACTACTATGATTGTAATTGACATTTTCAACCTTTCTGCTGTCAAATTGTCTAGCCAAATTGCCTAGCCACGGCAAACTTATCAGTTCGTCAAACAAATGTTCCTGAGTCAAGCCTAGTTAGTTAGCGAGCTATGCCCATCCCAGCTATAGCTAACTCGCTAGCTGTACAGTTAGCAGTTTGTCTAGCCAACTAGCTGACGCGTTTGTCATTCTATAACAAGACAGCTTCTCCAATCTTTTTTCGTTCTGGCCTTAGCCTAAGTGCTCATGTTTTGGTTCGTTTTCCATCCAGAGTGAAGCATGGCATCCCGCGGGAAATCCGAAACGGGGAAACTTAAGCAAAACATGGAGGAGCAATTAGACAGACTCATGCAACAGCTGCAAGACCTGGAAGAGTGCAGGTAGAACAGATAGCTCGCTACCTGTTAACGTTAAACCATTGGTTGTTTTTTATTTGGTTTTGTATCGGTCTGGTTAGAATACTTATAATAATTATAAATACTTATAATAACTTATTTATTTGAACAACTGTCAAGTGAATGTGGATTAAGTGGAAACGTTTGGCGTCGTCTATGTTCAAGGGAAGACCTCGATGAGGATGAGTACGAAGAGACTAAGAAGGAAACTTTGGAGCAGTTGAACGAGTTCAACGAGTCACTGAAGAAGATTATGACGGGAAACATGACTCTGGTGGATGAACTAAGCGGGATGCAACTGGTAAAGAACACGGACCACTGTTACGCTTCATACGCAAATAGATAGCCTATACCTATTTGTATTTCCGCCTTGATAACACGTCTGCTTGTGACAGTCTGTCTGTGACAGTGCTGTATGTAGGGTGAGTACATTATATTGCATAGGGCTGTCGTCCTGAGATGGTGGGAGGTAATAACTGATCTGGTATCTCCATCGTCCACAGGCCATCCAAGCTGCCATCAGCCAAGCTTTCAAAACTCCTGAGGTGATCCGACTCTTCGCTAAGAAGCAGCCTGGGCAGTTACGAACCAGGCTGGCAGAGGTTTGTTTGAAAAGCAGTTTACAATCGGTCTATTATTTATAATTGTTTAGACTAGAGGACAAGATGTGAGGTTCCACAGAAACTGTCCGGTACAAGTTGGGTCTTTGATCTTAAATCGTTGGTTAATCCGTTGATTGTGTGGATTTGTTTTTAGATGGACCGCGATGTGATGGTGGGAAAGCTTCCGCGAGATGTTTACACTCAGCAGAAAGTCGAGATCCTCACTGCCTTGAGGAAACTGGGAGAGAAGGTGAGAGGCACCGTATAGCAGGCAGTACACACGATCTGTGGACATTCGTCAGCCTTGAGCTCAGGTCTAATGTAGCCTAACTGCCAAGTAGACTTGTCAAGTGTCGGATGCTGATTGCTAGCTTACTCCGAAGTGTTGAAAGCTGCATCGGAACCAGTGAGAGAGCTGCTGTAACATGTAATTCCTATCCTCATATCAACCATATTGTTCCAACTCATAGTTGTTATGGTTTGTCTGTCACGTTCGGTTTAGAATTATTCCTCAGTTCTGACTAATGACGACTTCCTGTTTGGTTCATCCTGCAGCTGACTGGAGAAGAAGAGGGTTTCCTGTCTGAAAACGCCAGTGCTACTCTGAGCCAGTTTGAGAAAGTCACAGCATGTCTAGGTAGGGAGTTTGTGTCCGATCCTTATTCTTATTTACAGATGACTTATTTTGTATGTATAAGATGTATTGTGTGATTGCAGCACTTATTTAGGATACGTACTTGGTTTCTACCTACTTTTGTTATTGATATGTCTACTTGAGTTAGAGCAGATTACTTTTTGGGATCAATCAAGATTCATTCATTTATTCTTTCTTTTGTTCTGAGACTATTTTAGACTGTTTGACTATTTACTTATATCCTCCTGATACTGAACTTCACTAACCTGAATTGCCTCTTTTATTGCAGGATCAGAAGACAAAATTCTGGCTTTGGCCAGCTCTGGTGTCAAGTGAATTCAAGCAGCAGTATTTGATTGCATGTCCACTTTATGTCCACAAGAGTTTTGTAAATCAAGTCATGATTTCGGCTCCCTATAACAAGCAAGCAGAGTGCCATTTTATCATTAACTTTGGAACCTGTTATTGTAAGGATTACCTTTTAACGTTCAACAGTAACATTTTGTAAAATGTAACTTTGTATATTTTTATGCCTTATCCAGGAGATTGTAAACATCATTAGGTACTATAATTTAGTATGACGGTGTGTGGAGTGTGTTGCTTCTGTTCCTGAGACACTGTGTAGTTTCGGAACAGATTTTTAAGGGTTTGAATTCATGCTGGTGTTTTATTCTGTTGGGTGTTTAAGGATGCAGCTGCTGACTTGTCAAACTGTTTCAAATGAACCACTGCACTGTTGAATATGCAATTGTGGATTTAAAATATTGAATTTGAATCTTAACATGTCTCTTGTGCTTGTGATACCATCTTAAATCACCTAAAAACATATCTACCGTTTGAATTGTTTACAATGTAAATGTTAGCCTTTTAGATGGCTTGTGTGTTTTGCTTGACGTCTGTAAATGAGTATTTGTAATGTTTTCACTAAAATGAAATGTATTTAATCGTGAGTGGTATTTACGTCTGAGCTTCCTATGTTTTTTTGTATTCCTGATATAAATTGATGAAGCTCACAATTGTTTTGTTGTCAATCTATTAAAATAGCAATATCAGAGGTAAGACCAGATCTCCAATGGTTATTCCCTTCATCTAACACCAGGGGGTGGTGTAGCACACATTCCACATCCCTGGAGTACTAACCATATCCTGATTCTCCTACAAATCCTATACACACAGTCCAGTACAACAACTGTAGTCACAAATCGTACAGATATTAACATTTGGAACAAACATGCGAAACGAGGGAAGGAAAGCGAGACAACATTTGTACCCATCTCTTTGTCCTTTATTTTGTTTAATGAGCGAGCGTCACCTTCACTACAATTCGCCTGTCAATCGGTAGAAAAGTGAAAGCAACCCCAACAAGCACAAAGGAATTGTTCAACAGTTCTGAAATCATCACCTATTCCTTATGAGAGCAAAGAGAAAAAAAAAACACGTTTAGAGTGGTGTGGACATGTAGAGACACTATGCAGCGTGTATCGTCTCCTGTACCCGCGTACCCTCAACCTCACCTTGAAACACGGACCGCCCTCTGTTGAAATGATTCATACAAAAGGACAAGTCCCTTGTGTCACAGATGGGAATTTCAAAATCCTCAATTTACAGGGCAGTGACATTCAATTTGATGCAGAGGAGGCTGTCAGAGGGAGAATATTTCATCCAGAACTTAAGTGTCAGAATTACAACTCTGATTTAGATTGTTTACATTACATAGCATTTGCTTTGTACTTTTACCTTATTTTTTGTAAAAGGGGAGGAGGGGGGGAGGGGGGTGAAATGAGGAGATAAAACTGATTTGACAATGACCTGTGACAATGAACTGTGAGAAATCTGCAGGGATTAGGATTATACTCGGGTTTTGGTGAATTTCATGCTGCCCTAAACTTCAGCGATCCAGGCAATAGTACACGGTTCAAAATTACCTTCCACTTTACACAAATAGGTCAATTTATACCCACATATTCTGCCTAGAGCATTTGAATAATGTACATATTTTTAGAAGTGGATTTTGTCAATATGATTTAGTACAATATCTATAGAAGATACAATATGGATCTACATTTTCTACACATCAACATGGACACATGACACCTATGTAAAACGTTCACTTTTTAATAAAACTAGCAGTGGACTATTGTTACAACAAAATAAAATCACATCCCCAGCTTTGTAAGAAACCTAGCATTAAATTACAAAAAGAAAAAAACAAAGTGGCCACAACTAAATTAGCGTGGATGAGTGTTTTTTGTTATTTGTTTCGTTTGTTAGTTGTGTTTGTTAATGTGCTGTGATTGGCGAAGGCACTCCCAACTGGGCTGGCTCAAACCTGGAGCCCTCAACGGGCTCAAGTCGTCATGAAGGGGAGACTGTTCACCTCGTTTCCACCGTTGACCCAAAAAAATAAACAAGTCCTAACCGAACTGACACAGAGCGACTTGTGGTTTGCTCAAAGAAACCCTCTCGAATATGACCGTGGTGCTGTCTCTAATAATAAGGACCTTTTGTGGAACTTGCAAAATGTCAATATTTCTGTTATAACGAGCCATCTGGTTTTGGCCTTTAAAAATAGATGAACATGCAAAATACAAGATATCTTACAGACAACCTATCAATCAAACCATCCTTTCCCAGCGTTAGGTCCAACTGTCTCATTCTTATAGACTGATTGAAATTCCCCCTTCCACCCCATAATGTGAGTGCAGGACATTTAACTTGGATACTGAATGTATTAGAGGAATGACTGTTTGAGGGGTTGAAGTCCTCTACTGTATGGGATTGAAAAGCTATACAACAGTGATAAACAACAGCTGTTCTGAGACTAGAGGTTAACATCTGACACATCTTTCCAATTAATTGTATAAGTTTTATACTAATATCAGAAGGAAAACAAGTTTACCAAATGTAAACAAATATCTTAGAACAACTCTACAGTACAGTTCCAAATGTACAATAAAATCTAGTGGTCTACTGCAAAAAAATATTTCATTTTCAAACAAGAACGGAAAAAGATAAATTTTCAAAAGGTTATCTTATCATAGCTCCAGCCACTTCCTGTACTGATTCAACATTAAGTTGATTTAAGATTATTCCTCTAATTCAAACACAGGTAAAATTGACAGTAGGAAAGCGACTGGAATTGCTCTATGATGAGACAGCCCTTTAAAAAGACATCTGATATATTATTTCAGGTTCCATTGTCACACCATGAAAAAAAAGTCCTTTAAAAATATTTTTTTGCAATGAAGCAATGAAACTCCTGCATTTCACGACGCTCCCAAAGAACGTCAGTTAACACAACAACAAACTGCTGCTAACAATCCACACATCATCGCTCTTTCTGTAGAACTGTCAGATTCCAAATTACAAACGCCACAGCAAGATTGAAATATGGAAGAAGCACAGACGGAATATCATATTTACTGATTTGAATGAGTTAGAAGAAATATTAGTACCGATACTGAGAGATTGGTCTAGAGCACCATCTTGCCTGCTCCTAGTACCTTTAAAAACAAAAAAATAAACAAATCAAAGTTCAGCAGTTTGACTGTGACGCTCTGTGATTTCTCTGAAGAAAAAAAATGAAAAAATAACCCCATCAATCTGTACAACTATATAGGGAATGAAACATATTGACGTCTTGAGTACAGCATTGCCACCTGTGCAAGCCAAGCCAAGCATGTTTAACGCTAAATCATCCCCAGTCCTGCCTCAAAAAACAAACAACTTTCTTCTTGTGAGACAGAGAGAAGAAAATGGACAGCACTTACAAACATGGGCGTGCCGTCCTTGTGTTCTCTTCTGTAAGCAGACACTCTGTACAAGCATGACGGTGGAGCGGAGTCAAATTTTGCAACATGCTATAAGCTTTTGTGACACAAATATTCTACATTACGTACGGCGCGATTTTAGATATTGGACCCTTTTGTTTAGGCCATCACTAATCACATTGACTAATTACATGGTTTCTGTATATTTACAAAATCTTAAAAAGCAATTTATTCCTCTACAGATAAGACTTTTTTTCCCAAAATATCCTCATGCACTAAAGGAAAAAAAACAGAAACTAGATGTGTATACGTGTTTGAAGCAT